>NC_140182.1:83152702-83317702 GCF_963971535.1 Notolepis coatsorum | reverse complement strand
AAAACTATGAGTTTTATTTACTCAAAACATAAGAACACGTCACACGAACTCAAGACATTCAAGTTAGTAGAACTTTCATAGAATATTGAGTATACCCTACTCAAACTAATTGATTATTTTGAACATGCGGGTTTACAGTGTACGCTTCCTTTGCAGGGCTTAGCGTACGGGTACCGGAGGCTGCCGTTCGGCTACTCTCTGGCTCCCTGCATCTTCACCAAGTGCGTGAAGACCGCGCTGGGGCCTCTGCGTCGTCGGGGGTTACGAATTCTTCCCTGGACGACGTTCTGGTCCTTGGCCGGTCAGGGTAGATCGCCAGGTCTCATACCAGGCAGGTGGTGTCTCACCAGCCTGGGTTTTGCTGTAGACTGGAAGTAGAGTTCTCCTCTTCCCAGTCAATGGGTGGAGTACTTGGGCTTTTTCTAAGCTCAAGGTCTATATGGGCATCCCTCTCGGAGTGGCGGCGAGTGGTTGGGTTCTCGGCGCGCTCGGGAGGTTCCGTCCTGCTGCTGGGGTCCCTCTTGACCTCCTCTTCATGAGGAGGATGCAGAGGTGGTTTTTTTCCAGTATGAAAATGGACCCAGTGATTTATATGGAAGCGGCTGAAGGTTCCCATGTCAGTACTGGAGGACCTCGTCTTCTGGGGAGGGTCTGGTGCCCTCACCTGCGGGGTCCCCTTGGGCAGCAGGCTGTCACACGTCACAGTCTTCACCGACACCTCCCTCATGGGATGGGGGGGGAACGTGTCGGGCCAACGCAGTAGGGGGCAGCTGCCATGCTGCCCGGTCTGCGCTACATTCAATGTGTTGGGATTGAAGGCAGTCCTTCTGGTCCTCAACCGGCTCGACCACCTTGTGGTGGGCACGCATGTTGTGGTCAGGACGGACAACACAACGTCAGCGTCGTATATTGTCAGACAGGGAGGAGTGCGCTCCCCCCGTCTGCACCGGGCGGCGGTCAGGCTCTGGCTATGGGCGTTCTCCATCTGCTCTGCCTGAGGGCTCTCCACATCCCCGGCAGGGTGAATGTGGGTGCAGGTGTGATTAGGGATGCCCCCCGAAAACCGGTTCTAAACGGGAACCGGTACTAAATTAGAAAAAAACTGAGTATTGATAAGCTCTGACGTAGGGGTGGACGGTATAAACGGTATACGGTATAAACGGTATGAATTTGCTCTACGGTATGGATTTTGACTATACCGTGTAACCGGTAGTGCAGCTCTAAAATAGCAATGACGTCATGTAACCACAGCGCGACTATTTCACTCGCATTTGCCCCTAAAAATAAATAGAATTAGTCATAGATAATAGATATGTGCGAACTGGAAAAAGTTATTTAGGAGGCTTCGCGCAGTGGTCGTGCCAGCCCCTACCGCACGCATGTAAACACGGGTCTAGTAGTCTAGTGGGACGGGACACGGCACACGGGAGGACGGCGGCGTCTCCCTGAGCTAACGTTAGCTTAGCTACCGTTACAAAATGACCCAGTCAACTATTCACTTTTAGTTTAATACATGATGAGGCATTGTCTAACCGAACGGTATCTAGTCGGCCAGCTACCGATAGCTCCTGACATCAACAAACGCTCCACAAAGTCTAGTAGAGACGTGTGTGCTACCTGTTAGCTCACGTTAACGCAAGTTAGTTCACCGTTCAAAACGAAATGTCCCATTGAACTAAATAATTCACTGAGGCGTTGTATTAACGTTATATATCCGGCTAGCAGTAGCTACAGATAGCTCCTGATATCAATGTCTTATAACACTGATTCGATGCGTATTCGAGCTGAGGGCTTGCTAACGTTATACCAATACAATAGGGTCCAGGTGCAGCGCCGGAGAATCCTGGCCGTAGCTCTGCTCGAGGCTACTCGAGTATAGGTCCAGGTGCAGCTCCGGAGAATCCTGGCCGTAGCTGGAGGCTACTAGAGTACACACAGACAGTGGAGCTTGTTGCGTGGTGGCGATGTCTCGCAGATAATACAAGTACAAGTCTAATTATATAATATATATATTTTATAAAAAAATTAAAATAAATATAAAATAATTTTTTTTTTATCAAAAACGATGATACCGTGATATATACCGTTATATGCTATGCTTCAAATTATACCGTGATATAAATTTTAGACCATACCGTCCACCCCTACTCTGACGTTATCGGTACTGCTATCGGTAGTGTAGGAGCGGATTAGCTACGGGGCTAACAGAATGTACCACTATGAATTGAAAATGGGGGACCCTGATGTAAACAAGACAAACGTCTTTCTCTGGTCTGCATCCCCTTAACAATTGTGTACATTGAGCCGTACTGTATTGTACCCATTCTGCAATCTGTTAATAAAGTTCTCATTAATTAATTCATTCACCATCCATCTGCGACACAACGGAGCGGATTAGCTACGGAGCTAACAGTGTACCATCCATCTGCGATGCAACGGTGGCAGCAACACTTGAAACGGAGTAACGTTAACGGTATGTCGAGTTCATACTACACTACACGTATGAACTCGACATAACGTTAACGTTACTCCGTTTACATGAAGTGTTTAATTAGCAGCAATCTGTTGTTGAAATGGAAACGCGAGTCTTTTAGTCTTATTAACTAAAAGATTTTAACAAAATAGAAAGCAGCAGCACTATTGGATAACTGAGTCATGTTTGCTATGTATTTCTTTCTTTAGGGGAGGAGGACATTTGTTTCACAGTTTTAGCATGATGTTTTATAGATGGCTAGGTTAAACACAGGTTTTTGTTTTTAAGAGGGGGGTTTGATTTGATTTGATGGAAGTTTATTTCAAATATGCAACAAACAAACATCAAGTACAGATATAGCCTTAAGCCATTCAAATAATAAATGTATACATTTTTTTATTAAATAATAATAATCTAAAAGAACCGATAAGAGTATCGATAAAGTACCGAACCGTTAAGCAGTATCGATAAGAGTAGTAGTATCGATAAAATCCCTAGGTGTGATGTCACGGGGCGGTCCTCACCCTGACTAGTGGGGACTACGTCCAGACATAGTCGGGCAGGTCTGGGACCGATTCCGTGGCCGTCCGGGATTCTGTACGCTTTCCCCCCCTTACACCTGATAGCTCAGCTGTTGGGGCGGGTACGTCGGGAGCGCGGGACTTGGTCCTGGTCGTGCCGGGCCGGGGCTCAGCTGTGTGGTCCCCGGCCCTGATTCAGCTCTTGGTGGCCCCGCCGTGGCCTGTTCCGTGGTCACCGCGGGCCCACTCTCAGGCACGCGGAACTCTGTTCTGCCTCCTGTTCTGGGGCAGCCTCTAGGCTTGGCTGCTGACAGTGTGAATCTGGTGGGGATGCGGCTTGACTATTCTGTGGTTAACGCTATCCGGTACGCGCGCGCTCCGTCCTCTGCCGTGGCTTATGCTGGGGAGTGGTGTATGGTCGAGTGTGGGGGCGGAACATTGTTCAGCCACCCTCTCGTGGAACATTCCTGCTTGGCGCTCTGCGTCTCAAGCCTGTGGAACGTTCTTTGTCTCCGAGTGGGACCTCCAACTGGTCCTGGGCCGGTTGTCGGAGGCCCCGTTTGAGCCTCTTGAGCAGGCGCCATTGGATCTGCTGTCTTGAAGACCGCGTTATTTTTGGCCATCACCTCCACTAAACGCGTGGGTGAGCTGTGTGCTCACTCGGTGCGGCCTGAGTGCCTGTCTATTCGGCCGATAGCGGTGCGACTCTGAGGCCTAATCCAGTCTTTGTGCCAAAGAATATCCGGAGCTCTTTTTGCTCCAGGGATATTGTGGTTCAGGCGTTCGTCCGCCTCCTCACGCTAGTGAGTTGGAGGCGGGCCTTCACCTGTCCTGTCCTGTCCGTGCACTGGGGGTTTACCTCAGGACTCGGGCTCTCAGGGCTTCCGTTCAACTGTTTGTTTGTTACGGTGGCCCTTGCGCGGGTGAGGCGCTGTCCAAGCAGCACCTGTCACATTGGTTGTGCGGGGGCGTTGCCTTTTGCTTGCACGTTGGCTGGACAGGTCCCCCCTCGGGCTGCTGCCCTGTTAGGGGGGGCCTCGGTGGAGGACATCTGTGCTGCGGCCTCCTGGTCCTTCCCGGGTCCCTTCGTTAAGTTTTCCCTCGTGGACATGACTGGGGGTTCTGTCTCCCAGGCGGTTCTGAGGGCTGGGACCTCTCCTGCGTCCCGCCTTTGGTGGGCTAGCAGGGGTGTGTAGGTGTGTGCCACGGGGTGATGTGTCACACGTGGTCTCGCCTGTGCTGTGTGTTTTTCAGGGGTCTCTGGTTCCCCCTTTTTCGCACTTTGGTGGAGTTGACTGCCTCCCCCCTTTCATTAGGACGGGCGGGTGGACGGGACTCCCCTCCTCCTTGGTAATGGGGCTTACGGGCCCTCAGGGGGTACACTCGTCGTGTCACGCGTCCACTCTGTCCCATATCTCATAATGGCAAGAGCGAGACGCGATGACCAGTATGATATATAACGAAAGGTTATCCTATAACCTAGTTATATGAATACTGGCAGAGCGTCTCGCTCTTAGTGCCCTGAGGTCCCTTGGTTGGGTTTTCAATGTTGGAAACTTTTTTTCCCAGGAAGAGTGTGACCATGTCCGGCGTCTTATAGCAGGACGCGGGGGCGTGGCCTGGTCACGTGCATGAGTGCAAATTGTTTGTTCATGAGCACAGTAGGTGCTAGGAGATGAGAGTTATCTCATAATGGCAAGAGCGAGACGCTCTGCCAGTATTCATATAACTAGGTTATAGGATAACCTTTCGTTGTGATTGGAGCACACACTCACACTTATTGCCAAAAGGAAAGGCCACTTTAAATCAGTATTAGCAACAGTAACAGTGTATTGCACTACCAAAGCTACCTAGCATGTCCTATATGCTCTGTAAATAACTATGTACAGATACCGATTTTGATGTCACACCATGTTACCTGTTACTGCAAAAAAAAAAAATTATTGGATTCTATTATGTTGTACCCACTGTATTGCACATCGTTGCGGGCAAGACCACCCGCATTTCATTGTATACTCGTATGCCGTGACAAATAAAACTCTTGACTTGACTTGACTTGAGCATCAAGAAATGAGGGCGGGTTTGAGATAGGTCAACTGACAGTCCTTACCCTTTTGTAGAGCTGTTCCACTGTCCACAACCATGCTGGATTGGAATTGTGGACCTTCTCTAAACCCGCTCAAATGACACACCCTAAGGATCAATACCTTTCAGTATGTAATTGTTTTAACTGATTATTATTATTATTGTTATTCATTCATTTATTTTCTACTTGTGTTTTGTCGTGTTATTTATTTAAATTTTGTCTTTGTATCTCAACATAATTGTAAATGAGGGCAAACTCAATGATTCTTCCAGACTTGAAATAAAGGTTTTAATTGAATTAAACAACGAACAGGAGGTCAATATTACTGGTAATACCCATGGTGCATATTCTGATTCAGATCTGTTTTACTCTGAAATAAAGTACAATGAGATGTAAAAGCACAAACATTCTGTGGGTCCATTTAATCATCATCATATGAAGTAGTACAAGAAAACTCTTAATGTTATCACATGAGGCGCGGCTGGGTCGCGTAGCGAAGATTGTGCTCGTCACCAATGCAAGAGACTCCGGTATCGAATCCCAGTCTCAGCATTGCCTTCGGCTTGGGCTGGCCGTCGTACTGGCTCATTTGGCAGAGTCAGCGGGTGGAAGTCGATGGGTGGGGATTGGACGTTGTGGACAGCGACCCCTACAAGTCGGTTGGGAGACGCCTGCACAGCAGAGACAGGAAATGGTGGGGGTAGTGTGAGCCTCCCATGCGTTACACTTCGCCAATGAGAGTCCGCGCTGGCAGGCGAAAAGATGTGACAGGCTGCCTCCTCGTGTGCCGGAGGGAACACGTGATGCAAGGCTTCTATCCTCTCTACAACCGACCAGTGGGGGGCATAGTCGAGCAACGTTCAAGACAGGGGAGGGCAGAATTGGATACACGAAATTGGGATGGGAGAAAAAATAAGGAGAAAAAGTGGATACATTTCTTTTTTATCACATGAGTCTCTTCTTGGCATTCCAACATTGGAAGTGTTCATGTTCTTAAAGTGTGATTGAACTGAGCTCCAGTAGCTCACCGCGTATCTCGGCGCTATTTCGGCGTCGGGGACAACCGTGCGCGTCACGGATCTGGGGTACACGAGTTCGACTCCCGGACTCGCCGTATTTTCTCAGAGTGTCTTCCCCCTGATCTATATCCCATTCCTGTTTCTGTCGTTCATGCTTGACCAGAAAAAGCGATAAACGCTAAAAAGAACCAGCTGTCTGGTCAAAGTTAAAAAAAAAAAAGTGTGATTGAACTGTTAAGATTATGCAAAATCATGCAAATTCTAGAATTTATTTTCCTTTTTTAAATGTCACCTGCAAGTATTTGTGTGTATCTATGTAACTGACAACATATGTTCATGTCTTGTAGATTCTGACGCTGTTGGAATCGACTCAAAATGGCTCTCACCGAACAAACAGCAGCAACGATGTGAGTATGTTTACATTTAGAACAAACGGCAGCAAAGATGTGAGTGTTTACATTTAGAACAAACAGCAGCAACAATGCAAGTATGTTTACATTTAGGATAAATAGCAACGATGTGAGTGTTTAAATTTAGAATAAATAGCAGCAACGATGTGAGTATGTTTACATTTAGAACAAATAGCAGCAATGATGCAAGTATGTTTACATTTAGGATAAATAGCAACGATGTGAGTATGTTTACATTTAGAACAAATGGCAGCAACGATGTGAGTATGTTTACATTTAGGACAAATAGCAGCAATGTTGTGAGTATGTTTACGTTCAGAACAAATAGCAGCAACGATGTGAGTGTTTACATTTAGGACAAATAGCAGCAAAATCTAATCTACGAATTCCAACCTGGCTTCAGAACATCCCACTCCACTGACACATGCCTTCTCTATTTGAACGACCACATCAAACAAGAGGTGGACGTGGGCAAATACTGCGGCATGGTCATGCTGGACCTACAAAAAGCCTTCGACACTGTCAATCACTCCATTCTGATTGACAAGCTAAAAGCAATGGGTTTTGATAGTCTATCAGTGAGATGGATGCAATCCTACCTAGAGGGGAGAGAACAGATGGTGGAGGTAAACGGTACTCTATCCCCCCCCCCCTCACAGTGAGCTGTGGTGTTCCACAAGGAAGCATACTAGGACCGCTACTGTTCCAAATTTATGCAAATGACATGTCGTCAGCATGTGACTGCAACTTGTTCTTGTTCGCAGACGACTCAGCCCTGCTGGTCTCTGACAAGAACAAGTTACAGGTTGAAAAAAACCTCAGCTCAGAACTAGGCAAAATCTGCATATGGCTCGCTGATAACAAACTATCATTACACATGGGCAAAAGTTAAAACAGAGTCCATTCTCTTTGGTTCAAATAACAAACTCAGCAAGACCGACGGCTTCTCAGTTACAGTGGGTGACAATATTGTCACAAGGAAAGATGAAATTACCTACCTGGGCTCCATCCTAGAGGCTAATCTTTCCTGTGACAAAATGGCATCCAATGTAATAAAAAAAGTCAACCAACGAACTCGATTCTTGTACCCGATCTCCTCTCTGGTAAACAAGAACACCCTGAAGACTCTGGCAGGAGCACTCATACAAGGGTACTACGACTATGCTTGCACCTCATGGTACCAAAGCACCTCAAAGGCGCTAAAAACAAAATTACAAACATCTCAAAACAAACTGGTCAGACTACTTCTTGACCTTACTCCTAGAACCCACCTCACCCCTGCCCACTTTGACAACCTAGGATGGCTTAGAGTAGACGACAGAGTACAGCAACTTGCAATGGGCCTGGTCTACAAGATACACTACACCAGTGGTTCCCAAAGTCGGGGTCGCGACCCAAAGGTGGGCCGCGAGCAGCCACGGGAGGGCCGCGAGATGATTTCCAAATAAAAAATAAAAAAAAATAAAAAAAAGATTTTTAGGCCACTGAACTTAGAAGCAGGCCAGGACAGTGTTTCTAGTTGTATTCTAAAATTCTATTCTATTGTATTCTAAAATGTGACTACCGTACTTTTCCCACTATAAGCCGCACCCGACTATAAGCCGCAGCAGCTAAATTGACTGATGTGTACATATATAAGCCGCACTGGACTATAAGCCGCATGTGTTTTAATGTTTAATTACCATATGTAAGGAGTGGAGCCTGCGGCTTAATTTGACTCAACACGGGAAACCTCACCCGGCCCGGACACGGAAAGGATTGACAGATTGATTGCTCTTTCTCGATTCTGTGGGTGGTGGTGCATGGTCATTCTTATATTGAGCTTTAAGTTCCCACCTCTACAGAGAATGACTCCCACCTCTACAGAGAATGACTCCCATTGGGACACAATACTGTCGGACAAATAACACGAATTAACTCATTTACAAGTTGTATTAAGTAAATAAGGGAACAGATAAATAACATTTCAATGCAGTAAAAAAAGCAATATTTCGATTTTCGGGTTTTGTCCACATATAAGCCGCACCGTTATATAAGCCGCAGGGTCGAAAAATGGGGGGAAAAGCCGCGGCTTATAGTCCGAAAAGTACGGTATATGGTTTTATATTAACTTAATAAATAAACAAAAACGTAAAATCTACTTATTTCAACTAACATTTCAAACTAAATAACAGATTATGCACATAAAACGCTGAAAACAACCGAAGCAACAATAGTATTTTAATGAGGCTATTATTATTATCATTATTATTTTGCAACAAGTTAGCCCTCTCATAAATAGCACATATAAATGAATAACTAACTTGAACTAACTTAATAGGATTGAAGTGATATTTGGCTTAAAAAATCTGTCACCAGGCAAAAAAACAAAAAAAAAAGCCTGACGATGTGCATTGGGCCGCGGCTCTCTGACGCCTTATTTTCTGGGTCCCGGCCTGAAAAGTTTGGGAACCCCTGCACTACACGACCAAGGTACCCATGTACATGTCAAAATACTTCCCAAAGGTCAGTGAATACCACAATCACAACACCAGAGGGAGCTCCACAAATCATGTTAAACCCAGATTTGGCTCAAACAAGGGACTAAACACGTTTCGCAATTATGCCACATCAATGTGGAACGCCCTACCCAAAGCTGTAAAGGAATGTGAATCACTACCCACTTTCAAAAACACTCTCAAAGAACACCTACGGGAGACTGCAATTCAAAACTGGCCCCTGTAAATGTCCTAACCCAACCCCCTCCAATGTACAGTCATTTACCTAGTATGGTTTTGTCAACAGTCCAATGTACAGTTTTGCTTGTTTATACAGTGTTTCTCCCCCCCCCCCAACCACCTCCAATGTAAATTACCCAGTATGGTTGACAATATCCCAATGTACCCAACCCCCCCCCACACAACCCCACCCAACCTCCTCCAATGTACAGTTTCTACGTCAAATGTATATACTCCCTTTTCTTGACTCCTTCTGTATCACAAACTGTACTGTATTTGCAAATCTGGTATGTCATAAATGTATAGATGTAGCAGTACTGAATATCTGTATGTCATGTATGTCATATATGTCCTGATGAATTGAAAATGGGGGACCCTGATGTAAACAAGATGAAAGTCTTTCTCTGGTCTGCATCCCCTTAACAATTGTGTGTATTGAGCTGTACTGTATTGTACCCATTCTGCAATCTGTTAATAAAGTTTTCAATCAATCAATCAATCGGTATGTTTACATTTAGGACAAACAGCAGAAACAATGTGAGGATGTTTACATTTAGGATGATACAGTATTGTGTAGCTTTATGCGAACTGCGAAGTATTCTAATGCTTAGATACTACTGCTACCGCCAATTCATACCGTGCAGCAAAGGGAACCGCTCCTGACTACCTCCGGTTAATGGTCTCTAACTACACACCCTCAAGACCCCTACGCTCTGCATCTTCTGGCCGCCTCAGACCTACTCCTATCCAAGCTCCGGGAGGGTCATCAAAGAGAAGTCGCCTATTCTCAGTCAGTCCTTGCTCCACAATGGTGGAATGAACTACCCACCCCAGTTAGGACAGCCGAAACCTGTCCAATCTTTCGCCGTCGACTAAAGATGCACTTCTTCAACCATTATCTGAAATAATATAATTTAATTTTTTAATTTTTTTAAGATCTAACCCTAACTAACCTTACTAAAGAAACTTGAAACTTGAACTTGAACTGTCATGCACTTGTCCTAATAAACTAACCTACACTGTAACACGCAACACTTTGATGAACATTGTTACTCAGCTGATAGAGTTGTACCCTTCCTGATGACTTGTCGTACAGAACTTGTAAGTCGCTTTGGATAAAAGCGTCAGCTAAATGACTAAATGTAAATGTAAATGATGAATATGACAAGCTCAGCTGTACAGGTAGGTATGTACCTTCACCACTGTCTCCTAGAGTTGCACCTACAAACACCCAGAAGGATAGGATGTAAATGGTATCAGGTTGTTGTTGTTGTTTTCAAATGTTATTGAAAAGCTTTAAAACAAATGCTGGTTATTGGGGCATTTTTACTGAGAGAATTGATTGAACCTGGTCTGTTTCATAAACAAAAAAGCCAAATGTCAGGTACACTAATTGTGCTGTATTGCATACTGGAATATCAGTGACTAAGGGCATATAAGGAATCAGTGACTGACTGAATGAGTGAGTTGGTGACAATTCCGCTCATAGAGGTGCTTCACATATAAAAGTAATGGCAAATGTATCCGTCCATGAACCAGGATCGAAATATAAAGTAGTGGGGCGACAGTGGCTCAGGAGGTAGAGCAGTCGTCTGGTAATCGGAAGGTTCCCGGTTCGATTCCCGCTCCTCCCGGGCAGCATGTCCTTGAGCAAGACACTTAACCCCTAATTGCTCCTGATGAGCAGGTTGGTACTTTGCATGGTTGCCTCCGCCGTCGGTGTGTGAGTGGATGTGAGGAACAAAAATTGTAAAGCGCTTTGGATAAATTATTAAAATATTGATGTATTTATTGGTATTGATCCAATACTGCTCAGCCTGGTGTAGTGAGTGTGCTTTCTCCTCTCGCCTCCTCCCCCCTGCCAGTCTCCTAACCGCTCCCCACCAGCCTCGGAGTGCAGCAGCCGACGCTCCTCCGTGTCCAGCACCTCCTCCCTCAACACCGAGGCCAAGCCAGAGGGAGACCGGGTCCGGCACCGAGAGGTCTGCTCCTCCACCCAGGCCCAGCTACATATAGCTGAAATATCAACCTGTTACTGACGCTGCTTGTAGTGTTCATGTTCACCATCTCACGCCCTGGCCACAGATTCAATGATAATCCGTTGTTCGTTTACATCAAGATATCTATGATCGAATACTAACGAATAGGAGAGTGATGTTGGCCGTTTTGACTGATGGCTCTCTCTCCTCCGTGACTGACAGGTGGAGAAGCTACTTCGTGCTGTGGCAGACGGAGATGTGCAGATGGTGAGGTCACATTTGGTCCCGTCTTTGTACGCTTGCATTGTAACGGTAGAAATGGACTCGGGAGTATTGAGTGTACTATTGTGTATGTATGTATGTGTGTGTGCGTTCCAGGTTCGTTACCTTCTGGAGTGGCTGGATGAGGAGCCAGATGAGGAGGATGCAGAGCTGCCCTCTCAGACAGACCTGTGCCACCCGCTGTGCCAATGTCATAAATGTGCCCCCACACATAAGGTCAGAGAAGAGTTGTACTAGTTCTGCTCACTAGTACACACTGACTCACTCACCTACCAAACACTAGGGCTGTCACTTGTCCCTAAAGGTGCCCATATATAGTCACAGGTTTTTTATTTAATTTTTTTTAAACAAGACAAAAGGGCACCGTTTTTTTACTTGAATTCTAGGCAGCAGTTCAGACTCCCTCTGTCTGTGATTGGTCCAAATATTACATGGTTGCGTCATCGTCGATGGCTGTGAACTGGCCTCCGTTGCTCATTCTAGGGATGGGTGTCGATTTTCGAATATTCGATCGTTAAATTATTAAATCTATTCAGTTTTGTCTCAATTTTCCTTTGTGTGTACCGGCACCTACAGTGTGTATTGACTATTACACCGCTGACAGGCATGCTGGATTCAGCTTGCTAGCATAACAGCTGGGAGAACGGAGAGGGTAGTTCCCAGTGACTATCGATTAGTAATCTTGAGTTTAGCCCATCCCCCCCGAATCACACACATATTCCATAATTCTATGATTCATTTCAGGCCATTCGGTGGTCTGTTGGGGGTGGTTGGTCAGATGGAGCCAAGAAATCTGATTGGACTTGTATTGTTTTTGTCTGCAGCTCTAGCAAAGATCCAGTCTGCTAGTAGCAGGAGCACGTTAGCCAAGATCTGCTCCTGGATCTTGATGCAGACATTAAAAAGTAGTGCATGGAGACCGGTATCAGTATACAAGGCAGTACATTTATCTTCTACATTCAAAACCACAAGGCTCCAATTCAGTATAGCATCATGTTGGTCACTCTAGAAATGTATAGCTGAAAGCGCAGGATTGTAGCTAACGCTAGTTTAGAACGGGAGGTAAAGGTATTTAGAATAGTATTTTTCCCGCTTAAGAATACAATTCGAATAGGCTGAAATGAGGCAAATGGAATTAAAATATTAATACTAAGATTTACACATTATTACCACATTATTATCAAAGCAAGCTTACAATCAACATGTTTATTGTGTGGTGTTGCTATTATGGTTAGGCAATTTTTTCCAAAATCATGAAAAAGGGACGAGAACCAGGGATGCATTTTCAGTTCACCTCATATCAATAATGTTTTATTTTTTAGTGTTATTTACATTTGATTGGCAGTTTGGTAGTCAAATTATATTAATTTGTTCCGACAGCCCTACTGTTCACCATTTGTGAGAGGTTTGCAGATTGATGATTTGTGGAACATAGTGTGCTGCTCTCTGCCTAATTGTATTGTACAACCTGGTAGTCATAATTGTATTGTACGACCTGGTAGTCATAATTGTATTGTACGACCTGGTAGTCATAATTGTATTGTACTGCATGCTGCAACCTGGTAGTTTTAGCACACAAGTAAATGGCTTGTCTCTTAATGTCTGATTGCAGTTATAATGTTTACCTTTATGAATGTATATGGACATGAATGAATGATTTGTGCTTGTCTTGTTTCTGCACAGCAGCTGGCGACCCTGCAGGCCAGTGGCCTTGGCGTGAACAGCAGTAGTGCTGATGGCTTCACCCCACTCCACGTGGCAGCTCTACATGGGCACACGGCGCTGGTCAGCCTGCTCACCCGTCACGGTGCCAACATCAACGCCCGCAACAGCCAGAGTGCAACCCCACTGCACCTGGCCAGCCAGAACAGCCACGTACAGGTGGGTGGATGATTGTCAGTTCACTACCCCCCCCCCCCTTTTTTTTGTCAAATGGTTCGGTATTTTTAAGAGCTTTGCTGGTCCCATACCAGTTAGTGTATGTATATATATATATACCGTAATTCCTCTAATAGTAACCCCGGCTTGTATTTGTTTCAAATGTAGCGGGTACCAGGCTTGTATTAGGAGGAGGCATGTATAAGAGGGAGGCCTATATTTCTAATTTTCAAACAGATCATAATGAATAAATCAACATTTTGTGTCAGTTTGAACCCAGTAAAATGTACTGGGTTCATTTATTGAAACCAAGTACTGTATGAAATAGTAAACAGTGCAATTACAGGTAGTCACTGGTCATTTCAACGTTTTCAAAGTGAAATCAAGTAACTAGCTCAGTATGCAGCTCAGTATATTAGTAACCCGGCTTGTATTAGGAGGTCGGCTTATAATTGCTTAGCTCAAGAGCGCACCCGGCCATTAATAGAGACCCGGCTTGTATTTGAATACCGGTTACTATTAGAGGAATTACGGTATATATATTTCTTTTTTTCTTTAACTTTTTATTGAGATAGTATTAAGGCTGAGATGGAGAAAAGGTAGGGGACACACAGGAGAGACAGTTTGGGTGGGTTTGATCTGAGGCCAGAAGTGTTTTCCAGTTGTGTCGCCTATTAGGTTTACCACAAGATTATACAAATATTCTAAGAATAATAACAAGCTATATAAGAAGTGAAATTTAAAAGCTATAAAAACAGATACAATCACCTTCTGAAATTGGCAAAGAGAATATTATTACAAATGACATCCCTTGCAAAACAGATCTTTAACATAAAGGGCAATCCAGTGGAATACATTCATGGTAAATTTCCTATCCACAACCATTAACCTATATATTTTCGGTTTCCATGGATATGGGCAAAGTCCCTAGTTATCTGAAGTTGGCAAAGGTTCCTCTTTACAAGGCTTTTCACAAACTATAGACCTATATAACATGCTATATAAGCATCAGTATGATTTCAGGGAAAAGTACTCCTCCTACATGGCCCTGCTACAGCTAGTAGACAAAATCATATCAGCACAAGATCAAAATGTATATGCATTGGGTATATTTCTGAACCTGTCGAAAGCATTCAACACTGTAAATCACAGTATCTTACTGTCAAAATGAGATGGATGTGGTTTTTCAAGACCAAGTTCTTGACTGGCTACGAGATTATCTCAAAAACAGACAGCAGTATGTATACCTTAAGGGCTGTGAATCGTGTCAAGCTACTATCCATGTGGAGTTCCACAAGGCTCAATTCTTAGTTGTTTAGTTGAATTTTAATTTATGTTACTTGTCCTGTCTTCCTTCAGGATAGACTCTGCGTTGTGTTGTTGGATGTTGAAGCAATGTCACTTGAATTAAATCTCCCCCTGAGATAATATACGACACACAGGCTCCCGGTATTCTCTTTATAACACAAGTTTATTGGCATAAATCGTTACAATATCATCAAGCTGATACTCTGAATACCGAAGAACATACTCTCTCCTCATCTGAATACTGAAGACCCTACTCTCCTCATCTGAATACTGAAGAACCTACTCTCTCCTCATCTGAATACTGAAGAACCTACTCTCTCCTCATCTGAATACTGAAGAACATACTCGCTCCTCATCTGAATACTGAAGAACATACTCTCTCCTCATCTGAATACTGAAGAACCTACTCTCTCCTCATCTGAATACTGAAGAACCTACTCTCTCCTCATCTGAATACTGAAGAACCTACTCTCTCCTCTATCTGAATACCAAGGATGGCTACCAAAGAAGCCCTCTCTCCTCCAAGGTGAAATACCAAAGAGCTCAAGATTCTCTCTCTCTGGCATAATATGAGCATTATGTTATCACCCTCTCCTTTGATTATCTCCCTTTCTGGTGCCTACAGTTCAACACAAACTTGTTTCTCCTAGATTCGTTCCCCCTGCAAGAGACGCCATCTAACTAAAATGTTGACACTTGATGTAATGTCAGGTCAGAAATAAGAATAGACTGTTATTTTCACATCAACACTTTCTCTGCTTAAAGGAAAACTCCAACATTTTGGGAAATTAGCTTATTTAACATCTTCCCTGGAGTTAGACAAGAAGATACATACCTTTTTTGTCTCTGTGCGTGCATTTAGCTTTGGGAACAGTCGCTCCGTTAGCGTAGCTTAGCTTCATCACTGGAAGTGGGGGATATCAGGAGCCTGATGTTCCCTTACACTGTATACAGTCACGAAATACACTCCAAATACAACTCCAAAACGTTCATGTAAACATGTTGTGACCTGTGTATTCACCACGTGGAGAAATAAAAAATAATTGAATTAGACAATTACGTTTTATAAGCAAATATACTCGGAACAATTTTTTGCCTAACCACTCCTCTCTGAGTGCAGCCAGTGATTTCAACGTGTCGTCGTGATTGTTTTTTTTTCTTTTTCTTTTTTTAGCTTTTTTCCCTGCCCTTTTTTGAGGGCACTCCATCCACCCCCCCCCCCCCCCCCCCCCCCCCCAACTTTATTATTTATTATACGTTTTAATTATTTACAGTACAAAATTAAATAAAAAGTGTAGTAAAATAAGAAAAATATTAAAAAATATATATTTCATTGCCCTTTCGGAGGGGGGGAACTCAGACTAGATATTGACAAACAAATTACAACTAAGGACAATGAAGGACAACAACGAATACACATGACAAGGGAAAGGGGGGGTCAGAGAGGGGAGTAAGTAAAGTAGAGCGGGATTGAGAGAAGGGTGAGTTATGGAGTGGATGGCTCACAGGTCAATCTCCTATGATTGGGAGCCTAGATTATCCACAAGCAATTTCCAGATGTTATTAAATTGTGAGACTTCGATGTGATCCACGGTTGAGATTGTTTCCTGTGATATGTAATTTGAGAGAAGGCCTAACCATTGGCCAGTATTCACCTTTTTTCTTGTCTTCCAGTTTAAGAGGATAGTTTTCTTGGCAACAGCTAGAGAAACGAGTAGGGGTTTGGTGTTCTGGACTAATAAATTGATAGCAGTAGTATCCCCAAGTAGGCAGAGGGAGGGGGAGAGAGGAATGCTGCAGCTCATGACCCGGGATAGTGTATTGATGACGGAATTCCAGAAGTCTAGAACAGGTGGGCAGAGCCAGGTGGCATGGAAATAGTTGTCTGGGGTGTTGAGGGTGCAATGGGAGCATACATCTGTGCTTGCAAATCCCATTTGAAACATCCTGTGCTGTGTGATATGTACTCTGTGTAACACCTTATATTGGATTAATTGAAGGTTAGTGTTGTTAGTCATTGTGAATGTGTTGGTGCAAATTTGTTCCCAGGATACGGCATTGGGAGAGAAAGCCAAGTCCTGTTCCCATTTTGTGTCGTCGTGATTGTTGACATTCTCATTCATTCAAAGGATCCGAACCGATTGAAGTTTATGGATACCATGTGTTGTGAAGGGCCAGATTAAACCGAATATATATATTTATTTATATATATATATTTAATTGTATTTGTATATTCTCTAATATTCCCTGATATCCCTTGTATATTCCTTGTACAATATGCATTGAATATCCATTCTAGCCTACTGAACATCCCATAATAGTCTCCATTCTACTATTGGTCGAGACCTTGGTGCCAGGCTGCCATACCCCTCAGACCCAGTTCAAACGTACCGCTCGACATGTACGAACAAGTCCTAGTTCCGCGTAGGAATTTGGCTACCGCACCACTAATGGGACTATTTGTTCATAGTGCGTATATATACTGCGCTACTAAAGTAGGACTTTCTTTTCAGTCCAGTTTCTTACCCTCCAATAGAGTCACAGACGTAAAGCCTCCCCGCGATGCCACGTGTGGGAGTAAGGCCAAGTTCGGCCTACCATCGGTATTGAGACATCGTGTATATTAATATTTGAATAGTCATATTTGGCACTATATCGTCGAGTTGGACGTAGTCTATTAAGCTAATAATAGTCTGTTAATATATAGTGCTTCGTGCGGTGAGAATACTACCGTAGTCAGTACCCCATCGTTTCAGTACCCCATCGTTACCCAGGGTGGTTGACCCTATGTGAAGCTGCACCCGAGGAGCCCCAGAGCCGACGAGCGAGTGGACCTGTATACCGGATTATTCTACCGACGACAGCCCGCCTTCCCAGGCACGGATTATGCTTTGGATACTTTGATTATTCTATGGATAAAGACCCCCGACACTACCGTGTGTTGGAACCCCCCCCCCTGGAGAGGACGCAAGGTGAGGAGACGCTCTGCAAGACGAGGTCTCTCCACATCTCTCCCCCGTGGACCGGAGAGAGCCGGCCCACAAAGAGTCCACCTGCTTTCATCTGTGGTCCAAGGATCGCCGGCGCATTGAACGGCACTACAGTGGGTTCACCTGGGATACCCTTGGCCGGACGAGGCAGCTGGATTCTACCCCCCCCCCCCCTCCTACTCCTGTCGGCTTACAAGCGACCGGATTAACCCCCTCTAGTGTATCCAGCCTATAATCATTAAAGTATCATTGCTGTTATTCCTTAACTATTCCAGGTCGTATATTTACCACCTGCGCCTTCAGAGATTGGACATTATCTATTGATATACCGACGAATACTCCTTGCCATAAAAGTGCATACTATTTCAATTCATAAATGTAATTAAGTGATTAAGTGCTTATTCTACACACCATCGCTGTGTAGGAAATAAAGACCTGTTTCTAATTCGTACATTTGTGTTGGATCCGTTTCATCTACGTGAGAGTGTTCATGATAATATATTTATGCCGTGTACTGGGTGGCCGAATATTAAGTACAAAGGTAGTGGTAGTAAGTATCATATCTAGTAATACAGTCAGGGAATTGTACCCCTCAGTTACAATTGGTCCTTCGAGCCGGAGGGTAATTAGTGTAATATTAATATAGTGTTATTAATATTGAAATGGCCTATGATGAACACTCCACGAAACGATCCTCCTAACCAACGCCCGCAGCGCGAACGACGGCTCCCTCAGTACTTAGAGGCTTACGCTGTCAGTCAACAACCTAGTCTTCTACTAACAGTAAACGCGGTAAAACTAGAAAGTAAAAGTATGTCTAACCCCAACGCCCAGACTACCCCGACCATAGAGGCCCCTACGGGCTCTAATGTAACTGACCAAGTTCACGGTGGGGACCAGTGGGAACCAGACATGACTTCACACCCCGCCAGTACTGAAGAAGTAGTCCCCGATGAGTCCCGGGAGGAATACAACGCTACCGAGAGAGAACTCGGCACGGAATCACCGAAACGGTGATTGACTATGTCTGTACTCAGGTAGAAGTAATAATCCCCTCCACCAAAATTAATATCTACCCAAATCAAAAGCCCTGGGTAGACAAATCCGTCCGTGAGGCTCTGAAAGTGCGCACATCAGCATACAACACCGGGCTGGTGACAGGCAACATGGAAGAACACAAGATGGCAAGATACAACGTCAGGAGAGCAGTAATAGAGGCAAAACGGCGTTACAGGGATATCAGGAAGGCAGCAGGACCGGACGGCATCCCCGGCCGCGTCCTAAAAGTCTGTGCCGACCAACTGGCCCCGGTATTCACTGACATCTTCAACCTGTCCTTGGAACAGGCCGTCATCCCCACCTGTCTGAAGAAGTCCACCATCATCCCTGTACCCAAAAAATCTACGCCCGCTTGCCTCAACGACTACCGCCCTGTAGCCCTCACCTCCATAGCCATGAAGTGCTTTGAGAAGCTAGTGAAGGGCTACATCTGTTCCTCCCTCCCCATCAACCTGGACCCTCTGCAATTTGCATATCGCCCCAACAGGTCCACGGAGGACGCCATAGCCCATGTGCTGCACACAGCAGCATCACATCTGGACAAGAGGCAGGGGAACTATGTGAGAATGCTGTTCATCGACTACAGCTCAGCATTCAATACCATAGTCCCCTCCAAACTCATAGCCAAGCTCAGGGACCTGGGCTTGAACTATGACCTGTGCCAGTGGGTCCTGGACTTCCTGACGGGCAGACCCCAGGTGGTAAGAGCCGGCAACTGCACCTCCTCATCCATCACGCTCAACATAGGGGCCCCCCAGGGCTGTGTTCTGAGCCCCCTCCTCTACTCCCTGTACACACATGACTGCGTAGCACAGCGGAACAACAACACCATCATCAAATTTGCTGATGACACAGTAGTGGTGGGCCTGATCTCTGCCAACGACGAAAGGGCCTACCTGGAAGAGGTAGAGAACCTGTCACAGTGGTGTCAGGAGAACTGCCTCTCCCTGAACGTCAGCAAAACAAAAGAGATGATTGTGGACTTCAGGAGGTCGGGGGTCAAGGACTACAGCCCCCTCAGCATCGACGGGGCACCAGTTGAGAGAGTGAACAGTTTCAAGTACCTCGGAGCCCACATATCCGAGGACTTGACATGGACCACACACATTGACAGTGTTGTGAAGAAGGCACGACAACGCCTCTACTTCCTCAGGCGCCTAAGGAAGTTCCAAGTCAGTCAGAAGATCCTTAGGAACTTCTACTCATGTACAATAGAGAGCATCCTGACCGGCAACATCACCTCCTGGTTTGGGAATAGCACTGCACAAGACCGTAGCAGACTACAAAGAGTGACACGCTCAGCCGAACGCACAATTAGAGGGGGGCTTCCCACCCTCCAGAACATTTACAACAAGCGGTGCAAGGGGAAGGCTAAGAGAATTATTAAGGACTCGAGCCACCCGAACAACTGCCTCTTTGAACTGCTGCCGTCAGGCAGGCGATACCGGAGTCTTATGGCGAGCACAGAAAGACTCAGAAGGAGCTTCTATCCCCAGGCCATCAGGCTGCTAAACGAACAATAATCGCTAAACGAACAATAATCACTATGCAACAACCATCAAATGCACACAGCACACACACCCACACGCACACACTCACTCAAACAACAACACACTGCAGCACCCACTCTCCACACTTTAGATCACACAAACACACTTACACTTTATATTTATTGATAAAGGATTTGCACTACAACTCGTACACCTACTGTGAATTGTACCTAAACTGCACCTCGTCCATTTATGCCTTGCACTATATAGTATTGTATATTAGTACACTGCACAGTATTGTATATTGTATGGTAACTACGTCTACGAACATTGTACATATGTCTAAACTGAACACTGTGACCTCTTTTTTTACTTCTAATTTTTACTATGTTTTTATTTCATACTTACCTTGTCATGCACAGTCTCTGGAGCGCAACAGTAAGAAGCATTTTGTACAAAAGTATTCTGTACTTCTGTATGACAACTATTAAAGAAACTTGAAACTTGAAGAAGACGGGGAGAGCACCGTGGAGATAGAGCTCCAAGGCTCCGCAAGGAGTACCCCGAGGGAAGGCTCCCCTATACAACCGCCTTCTCCCAGCGAGGCAGAGAGGACCCTACAGCAGGCATTCCTCGTCAGCCTGAAAGCCTCTACTGAACGCGATAGACTCCAGGGTGAACGCGATCGATTGCAGCTACAGCAACGGAGCGAAGAAGAGCACATACGCCTGGAAATAAGACGCATTCAGATGGAAGAGAATGTGGCCCGAGACCGAGCAGACAGCCAGCGAGCAGCTGCTGGTGCTCTACGGGACGCAGAGCGCGACAGACAGCAAGCGCAACTAATAGAACAGCTGATCAGACGGACAACACCCTCTCCCTCCGCCAGAGGCTCCAGGAACTCGTCTAGACACACCTCCAGGGCGGCATCCCCTAGCCGAGTAAACAACCCTGAACTTGACCAACAGACGAGGTCTATACCCCCCACAGACCACCTCCCCCCACCGGTCCAAGCGAGACCTAGCAACCGGGAAGGAGCAGCATATCCTGTGGAGAGGCTAAACCAGAGACTACAAGCACTGGATGACCTAACTGAAGACGAAGAGGAAGAGGAGGAGAACCGCGCCCGAAGACAGCACAGTACTCTACCGGACCAGGAGGTCCGGTACAGCCCAGGCTATACTCCCGCGGAGCTGCGCTACAGACCCCCGACTCTATACACGGGTGAGCACGACGCACGACCCGCACCGAGGAACAGCACCTGGACAAGCGGGCCATGGTACACTGCCGGTACCAGCCCATACCAAGGAGCGGGAGGAGACTCGCCTAGGAGGCCTCTCCCCCAACGCTCGCCGATGTATCCACAGTCAGCGTCATACATTGGCACGCCTATGGTACCCGACTTCACCCAAGAGAACCGGGCCCAGTATACAGAACTCCGCATGTGTCTGGAGACCATGTTGGTGGATGTATTGGATGAACGCCACAAATACGCCATCCTACTGCAGCACTTAAAGGTGCCCCGCGCACATAATATAGCGCTCGCCTACGCGACTTCCACCACCCCATACACAGCAGCGCTGGTAGCATTGGACCAGAGGTATGGGCGCATATGGGATTACGTGATCCAGGAGATCCGACACATCGACCGCTTACCCCCAGCAATAGACAATCGAGCACTGGACGACCTGTCCATCAGAGTGCAGTCCCTGGTAGGGATGTTGGGAGCGCAAAGAGAGAAGGGGAAGTATGAACTTTACGCCAACTCAAATGTGGAAAGGATCCTGGAGAAACTGCCGCCCGCTCGTCAGGAGCGCTTTAGGCGGCAGAGGGACCACAGAGACCCGAATGGCCCCGAACCGAACCTCCTCGATCTAGCAGACTTCCTGGCGAGAGAAGTCAGCAGCCTACGGCTAGATAAATTCGGACGGAGCACCCCTGGCTCCAGAGAAGGAACCAGACGACTAAATGATGGAAGAAGATCGGTGACTGTGATGCACCAATCGGAGTCAGTACCGAGCAGCAGGAGCCACAGTACCCCCTCCAGAACGGAGAAGTGGAAGATAGTGTGCCCCTACTGTGAGAAAGAACACTGGCTAGCGCAATGTGACTCCTTCCCCAAGCTGAACGCGGAGGAAGCAGGTCAATGGATAAAGTCCAACAAGCGCTGTTTTCGCTGTGCGCGCTCACACATGGCAGCCGAATGCCGCTTAAAGAAAAGGTGCACCAAGTGCGATGGAGCCCATCTGGACATACTTCACGACAGTAACAGACGGCGCCCTTCACCTGCACCATCCAGCCGCAAAGCGAGCGTCATGTACATCGATCCCGCCAGCAGCAGTGGAGCCCGAGTACTCCTAAAAGTAGTGCGTGTGACACTAAGCCACCAGAATAAAGTCCTGGACACTTACGCCGTCCTCGATGACGGGTCAGAGAAGACCCTGCTGCTCGCCTCCGCTGCGGCCCAGCTAGGGCTGCGGGGAAGCGAAACCCAAATGACAATTCGGACAATAAGACGAGATTTGAAGATGATAAAGGGCGAGAATGTCTCATTCTCTATCGCAGCAAGCGGCCAGCCTGAGCGACGGTACCAGATTGCAGACGCTTTCACCAGCCAAGAAATAGGACTGTCGCGGTACACATACCCCGTCGCCAAGCTGATGGAGAAATATGCACATCTGCGCAAGTTACCGATCCCGCTCATAGACAATGCTATGCCGACCCTGTTGATAGGCTCCGACCATGCAGACCTCATTGTCCCGATAGACCGGGTTCATACCGGACCCCGAGGCTGTCCTGCAGCAGTCGAGACCCGTTTGGGATGGACTCTCCAAGGCCCGCTCGCCAAATCTCTCAACCGAAGTACAGCCACTAGATGTCTCCACTCCCGAGTCACAGAGGGAGAAACCGCACTCCTGCAACACGTAGAGCGGCTATGGAACTTGGAACAAATGCCCTTTAAGAATGGAAAGAAAGACATTCGCTCTAAAGATGACATTTACGCCATTCACCTCCTCGAGACAGGGACCAAGAGAGTCCCGGTCAACGGCGTGTTGAGATACGCCACTCCTGCGGCGAGAAGGAATGCCTACTTTCCACGCCAAGACAGACGCCATAGAACGGTACCTGCTGAACACGGAGCGGCGCTTAGCCAAGAACCCCGCCCAAGAGAGTGTATACCGCGCTGAGATTGAGAAGCTCATCACAGCGGGACACGTCACAAAGATGGACATTAAAGAGGCTGACCAGACCATTGAATCGTGGTACGTGCCCCACCACAAGGTCCATCACAACGGTAAAGACCGCATAGTATTTAACTGCAGCTACCAGATCGGATCCCAAAATCTGAATAAAGAGTTACTGCCCGGTCCCACACTCGGCCCCTCCCTACTCGGCGTTCTACTCCGCTTCCGCCAGGAAAAGGTGGCCATCAGCGGGGACATTAAAGGAATGTTCCTGCAGGTGAGATTAGTAGAGGCGGACAAGCCCCTGTTACGGTTCCTATGGAGAGAGAAGCCAGGAGATGAGCACCCAGCCATCTACCAATGGGAAGTCCTCCCCTTCGGAACGACGTGCAGCCCCTGCTGTGCTACATTTGCACTACAGAAACATGTAGCAGAGGACCCAGCAGCGGACGAAGAGGTCCGACACAGCGTAAAGAACAGCTTCTACGTAGACAACTGTCTACAAAGCCTTTCAACCCAGGAAGAAGCCGAGGCTCTCCTGATTAAACTCCGCGCCTCATTGATCAAAGGCGGCTTTGATCTCAGGCAGTGGGCCAGCAGCGATCCGCAAGTACTGCGCAGCCTCTCCTCCGAGGACAAGGCAGCCAGCAGCGAGACCTGGATGGCTACAATCCCGGGAGAAGCCCAGGAGATGACCCTGGGATTGGTGTGGCGATTCAAAACAGATTCGCTTCACTACAGACACAAGCCCCTGACTACGGAGCAGGGAAGGCCGGCGGCGGCGCCGACCACCAGACGGAGTGTGTACACAACACTCGCCCGACAATATGACCCGCTAGGATGTATTCTACCGTACACCACCAGGGCAAAAATGATTGTACGAGCATTGTGGGACAAGGACCAGGGCTGGGACGACCCCATTCCCGCACACCTTGCATCCACCTGGAGAGAGTGGGAGATGGAGCTCCACTCACTCCCAGGCGTTAATATGCGCCGAAGCTACTTCCCACCCACGATGAGGCCAAAGACATGTAAAATGGACTTACACGTCTTCAGTGACGCCTCAGAGGTCGCATACGAATCAGTAGCCTACTTACGGGCCCAAGACCAGGGGGGAGAGATCTACACAGCATTTGTCCTCGCCCGCTCGAGAATAGCCCCACGCAAGCAACAATCTATCCCACGTCTAGAGCTCTGCGCAGCCCTAGCCGGAGCGCACCTAGCCACGCTCATCCAACGTGAGCTCACCATACCGGTGTCTAGAACAATCCTGTGGTCAGATTCCACGACGGTACTCGCCTGGATCAAATCGGACTCATGCAAGTACAAAGTCTTCGTGGGAGTCAGAGTCACCGAGATTCAAGACTTAACCGAAGAGTTAACCGGAGAAACAGAGTGGCGCTACGTTGATACAAAACAGAACCCAGCTGACGTCATCACCCGGGGGATGCCCCTGGATGACCTCACCCGTCGCAATGTCTACAGTGACGGCCCCGCATTCCTAAGACTCCCGGAAGGACAGTGGCCCATGCCTATCCCGAGGGAAGCAAGTCCAGAGGAGGTGGAAATTAAGAAGTCTGTGTTCTGTGGATTGAGCACCGTAGCCTCCACCGACCCTAACATAAACGATTGCACGTCCATAGAGAGTGCACAACAAAGAACATTCCTGCGGTACCACCCGGAGTGCAAGTCCCCCGCTGATATGTCAGCAGCTAACTACGAGGAAGCAGAATTGCTTCTACTGCAGCGAGCCCAGAGAGACTCGTTCCCCGATGAATTGGCCTGTCTACAGGGAGGAAAGCCCGTCCCTTCCGACAGCAGATTAATTCACCTGGCCCCCGAGAGCGACGCTCACACCCTCATCAGAGTGGGTGGTCGCCTACGCAGAGCCCCCAATCTACCGGATGACATTAAACACTACCTACCGTCTCTACAGACCCGCCAGAAGTGGGTAAAGGAGAGAGACAATTTGACAGAAGGAACAGTCGTCATGATTATTGATCAATCACTGCCCAGAGCTATGTGGCCGGCCGGCCGCGTAAGCAAAGTGATCACCGGTGCCGACGGCAAGGTCCGAGCAGCTGAAGTGCTCGTCCAGGGTCGCACTTACACCCGTCCCGTGGCAAGGCTCATAGAACTGCCTCGACTCCCAGACACAATCGATGATGACCATGACCCTACAACCCTATGACTTTGTGAAGTTGACTGACCCCTACAGCAAACCCTTATGTGTAAATAGACAACGCGATTAATCTGTCTCCGTTTAACTGATTAGGTCTGGGACCTATTCAGGGGGTGGCTGTTGTGAAGGGCCAGATTAAACCGAATATATATATTTATTTATATATATATATTTAATTGTATTTGTATATTCTCTAATATTCCCTGATATCCCTTGTATATTCCTTGTACAATATGCATTGAATATCCATTCTAGCCTACTGAACATCCCATAATAGTCTCCATTCTACTATTGGTCGAGACCTTGGTGCCAGGCTGCCATACCCCTCAGACCCAGTTCAAACGTACCGCTCGACATGTACGAACAAGTCCTAGTTCCGCGTAGGAATTTGGCTACCGCACCACTAATGGGACTATTTGTTCATAGTGCGTATATATACTGCGCTACTAAAGTAGGACTTTCTTTTCAGTCCAGTTTCTTACCCTCCAATAGAGTCACAGACGTAAAGCCTCCCCGCGATGCCACGTGTGGGAGTAAGGCCAAGTTCGGCCTACCATCGGTATTGAGACATCGTGTATATTAATATTTGAATAGTCATATTTGGCACTATATCGTCGAGTTGGACGTAGTCTATTAAGCTAATAATAGTCTGTTAATATATAGTGCTTCGTGCGGTGAGAATACTACCGTAGTCAGTACCCCATCGTTTCGGGCAGAGAACTGGCTGCTTACCCAGGGTGGTTGACCCTATGTGAAGCTGCACCCGAGGAGCCCCAGAGCCGACGAGCGAGTGGACCTGTATACCGGATTATTCTACCGACGACAGCCCGCCTTCCCAGGCACGGATTATGCTTTGGATACTTTGATTATTCTATGGATAAAGACCCCCGACACTACCGTGTGTTGGAACCCCCCCCCCTGGAGAGGACGCAAGGTGAGGAGACGCTCTGCAAGACGAGGTCTCTCCACATCTCTCCCCCGTGGACCGGAGAGAGCCGGCCCACAAAGAGTCCACCTGCTTTCATCTGTGGTCCAAGGATCGCCGGCGCATTGAACGGCACTACAGTGGGTTCACCTGGGATACCCTTGGCCGGACGAGGCAGCTGGATTCTACCCCCCCCCCCCCCTCCTACTCCTGTCGGCTTACAAGCGACCGGATTAACCCCCTCTAGTGTATCCAGCCTATAATCATTAAAGTATCATTGCTGTTATTCCTTAACTATTCCAGGTCGTATATTTACCACCTGCGCCTTCAGAGATTGGACATTATCTATTGATATACCGACGAATACTCCTTGCCATAAAAGTGCATACTATTTCAATTCATAAATGTAATTAAGTGATTAAGTGCTTATTCTACACACCATCGCTGTGTAGGAAATAAAGACCTGTTTCTAATTCGTACATTTGTGTTGGATCCGTTTCATCTACGTGAGAGTGTTCATGATAATATATTTATGCCGTGTACTGGGTGGCCGAATATTAAGTACAAAGGTAGTGGTAGTAAGTATCATATCTAGTAATACAGTCAGGGAATTGTACCCCTCAGTTACACCATGACTTAAAATCCTTTTACCTTGACGATTAAAAGCCTCCCCAATTTAGAAAACAGTAATCCAATGGCTGGTATTGTTATACCGGACGCTCTGAGCTAACCGGAGCTAACACAGATCAGGATGGTAAAGCATATATAATGACTTCGCTGATAACAAACTATCATTACACATGGGCAAAACAGAGTCCATTCTCTTCGGTTCAAATAACAAACTCAGCAAGACCGACGGCTTCTCAGTTACAGTGGGTGACAATATTGTCACAAGGAAAGAAGATATTACCTACCTGGGTTCCATCCTAGAGGCAAATCTTTCCTGTGACAAAATGGCATCCAATGTAATAAAAAAAGTCAACCAACGAACTCGATTCTTGTACCGGATCTCCTCACTGGTAAACAAGAATACCCTGAAGACTCTAGCAGGAGCACTCATTCAAGGGTACTACGACTATGCTTGCACCTCATGGTACCAAAGCACCTCAAAGGCGCTAAAAACAAAATTACAAACATCTCAAAACAAACTGTCACTACTGCTTGACCTTACTCCTAGAACCCACCTCACCCCTGCCCACTTTGACAACCTAGGATGGCTTAGAGTAGACGACAGAGTACAGCAACTTGCAATGGGCCTGGCAGGGGAGGAAATTAGGCCACTTTACTGGCCAAATGCTGGTATTTTTTACGTTTGGCTGGTAAAAAAAATCAGATACCCGCCAGTTGGCTGGTAAGCCAAAAAGTTAGTTTCCTCCCCTGCTGGCGACTATACAAAAAAATTAAACATTCTGCAATCACTGCACTGGCAAACGGTGCGCGTCTTCTGAGTGTTCGCTTTAGTTGACAGTGCCACGAGAGCACTGCACAAGACCACCCGCGGACATATAATGTTTAATAAACGTTTGCGCAGTACTGGCCAACCCGCGGACATATAATAATAAAAGTCCCGCGGTACTATAGCCATCAGGAGCACTCGCAAACAGATAACGTTAAACACAGCAGAAGATGGAAAACAGACAGACTGACCAACGGGGAACTGCATCCAACCCTAGTACAACCCTCGAGTATAAGTTACTAAGGACACATTTAAATCACAGAGGTGTAATGTTAGTCTACTGGAACTGTATACAGTGGTTAGCTTCTAGTTAGCGTTTTAGCTATAGCTGCTTGCTAGCTAACGTTAGCCCTGTGTGCTCAAAGCAGCCAGCTAGGTGTATCTGTTATGACTATAATGTTTCCAAAAAAGCACCGGACTACGACGTAAGGTTAGACATTTTATTTCATGCTCAAAAGCCCCTGGCTTGCACATCGCAGTCACGAAAGGGGCTAGCTCAACCAGTGCACTGTGCACAACAGCACACCAACCCAACTGACGTTACCACAACACTTGACGGTACTTCACAGCACTGTCGTAAGACCACCGTGCTGTCTTAAAGGCACAGTGTGCCTACCCAGATGCATACACAACATTGACACGGCTTGACATACAAAGAAGTAATTATCACAATTAGCGATTTTTTTGTCTGGTAAAAAATCTGTTTGGCTGGTAAAAAAAATCAGATACTCGCCAGTTGGCTGGTAAGCCAAAAAGTTAGTTTCCTCCCCTGGGGCCTGGTCTACAAGATACACTACACGACCAAGGTACCCATGTACATGACAAAATACTTCCCAAAGGTCAGTGAATACCACGATCACAACACCAGAGGGAGCTCCACAAATCATGTAAAACCCAGATTCGGCTCAAACAAGGGACTAAACACGTTTCGCAATTATGCCACATCAATGTGGAACGCCCTACCCAAAGCTGTAAAGGAATGTGAATCACTACCCACTTTCAAAAACACTCTCAAAAAACACCTAAGGGAGACTGCAACTCGAAACTGGCCCCTGTAAATGTCCGAACACAACCCCCTCCAATGTACAGTAAATTACCAAGTATGGTCTTGTCAATAATCCAATGTACAGTTTTGTTTGTACAGTTGTACAGTGTCCCCCACCCACCCCTCCTACCCACCCCCCCCCCCCCCCCCCACTCCTACCCAACCCCCCCACCCACCCAACCACCTCCAATGTACAGTCCCCCCCCACCCCCACTTACCCAATCCAATGTACAGTTTCTACGTCAAATGTATATACTTTTTTTTTTCTGGACTCTTTTTGTATCACAAACAGTACTGTAATTGCAAATCTGGTATGTCATAAATGTATAGATGTAGCAGTACTGTCTATCTGTATGTCATGTATGTCATATATGTTACGATGAATTGAAAATGGGGGACCCTGATGTAAACAAGACGAAAGTCTTTCTCTGGTCTGCATCCCCTTAACAATTGTATGTATTGAGCTGTACTGTACTGTACCCATTCTGCAATCTGTTAATACAGTTTTCAATCAATCAATCACTTCCTTTCTGGGGTTTTCAAAATAAAAGTGCAACGTTTATAGCAGCGGAAAACGTTTATTTTGTACATTATCTAACGTTAACACGAACCTAAACTAACGTTACAACTAACCTAAAGTTAGTTTAGGTTCGTGTTAACGTTAGATAATGTACAAAATAAATGTTTTCCGCTGCTATAAACGTTGTACTTTTATTTTGAAAACCCCAGAAAGGAAGTCATTATATATGCTTTACCATCCTGTTCTGTGTTAGCTCCGGTTAGCTCAGAGCGTCCGGTATAACAATACCAGCCATTGGATTACTGTTTTCTAAATTGGGGAGGCTTTTAATCGTCAAGGTAAGAGGATTTTAAGTCATGGTATCCATAAACTTCAATCGGTTCGGATCCTTTGAATGAATGAGAATGTCAACAATCACGACGACACGTTGAAATCACTGGCTGCGCTCAGAGAGGAGTGGTTAGGCAAAAAATAGTTCAGAGTATATTTGCTTATAAAACGTAATTGTCTAATTCAATTATTTTTTATTTCTCCACGTGGTGAATACACAGGTCACAACATGTTTACATGAACGTTTTTGAGTTGTATTTGGAGTGTATTTCGTGACTGTATACAGTGTAAGGGAACATCAGGCTCCTGATATCCCCCACTTCCAGTGATGAAGCTAAGCTACGCTAACGGAGCGACTGTTCCCAAAGCTAAATGCACGCACAGAGACAAAAAAGGTATGTATCTTCTTGTCTAACTCCAGGGAAGATGTTAAATAAGCAAATTTCCCAAAATGTTGGAGTTTTCCTTTAAGGTTCAAGTGAACTTAGACCTATATAATTGTCTTAATGGTCTTAATACCCTACACAAATCCTACATAGTCCATTGTTATTTCTTATTTATATAAATGATCTGGCTGCTGTATCGAATGATTTTCTACCTAATACTGTTTGCAGAAGATACAAATCTAGTGCAAAAACCTTTTTATACAATGGCATGCAAATATCTTGATTCTGATTGGCTGAAACAGTCAAGTTACCGGTTGTTATTTTATATAACACACTCCACGTGACCCCAGATCCCTCCCACAACCGAATTACTTTTTTTTCTGTCTGAATCAATCCGCCATAGATAGAAAAATGGAAGTATTAATAGCTTTTGAACGAATCCTCCAAAAAAGATAGTCAACTGGAATATGTTAGTTTGTTACATACACATGGATTATGTAATTAATTTGTCATGACCCATTGTGAAATAAAAGAAAAATGTCGGACATAAAAAAATAAAATAATGGCCGTCGATCTTATTTTTTATTTATTTTTTGTCAGATTTGATTGATTGATTGATTGAACATTTTATTAACAGATTGCAGAATGGGTACAATACAGTACGGCTCAATACACACAATTGTTAAGGGGATTGATTGATTGAAAACTTTATTAACAGATTGCAGAATATAATAACATATATGACACACACGACATACAGATAGACAGTACTGCTACATCTATACATTTATGACATACCAGATTTGTAAATACAGTACTGTTTGTGATACAAAATGTGTCCAAAAAAGAGTGTATATACATTTGACGTAGAAACTGTACATTGGAGGAGGTTGGGTAGGTGGGGTGGGGTTGGGTGGGTGGGTGGGGGGGGGGACTGTACATTGGATGTGGGTGGGGTGGGGGGTACATTGGATTATCGACGAAACCTTACTTGGTCCCAAGAAAAGGGTCTTGTGTATTATTGGGTTAGGACATTTACTGTACATTGGAGGGGGTTGGGTTAGGACATTTACAGGGGCCAGTTTCGAATTGCATTCTCCCGTATGTGCTCTCTTTTGGTTTTGAAAGTGGGTAGTGATTCACATTCCTTTACAGCTGTGGGTAGGGCGTTTAGTCCCTTGTTTGAGCCGAATCTGGGTTTAACATGGTTTGTGGAGCTCCCTCTGGTGTCTACTAGTGGATCTACTATTGGATCTACTTTCTCTGTGGATGGTTTTGTGAATAAATCTCCATTATGCTTCAATTACTGTGTGTTTATTGTATAGTGATAAGGTTGGGTGAATTGGGTCATTGTATAAACGCATTACATCACTTGAAGTCGTGTGTTATACAAATTAGATCACGCCTATGGGGGTCTAACGACCACCCATAGGCGTGGTCTAATTTGTATAACACACTCCGTTGCGTGATGTAATGCTTAAATAGTCTAATGAGTGAAGCATATAATTCAAATTGGTTTGAAAGAAACAAATTATCTCTGAATGTAAATAAAGAAAATTTCATTATTTTCAGTGTTAAATTTAAAGTGTATAAATGGCCTTTTTCAGTGTTTAGCATTGTTTCCTAGCTATGTGGACTTATATTAATAGGATCTATGTCTCTAATTCTCATATTGGCGCATTCTTCCAATTCTCCTCTCACAATATTCACCCTCACTGAACTGAGTCATCTGAAAATGTGCATATCTGTGATGTCAGAGATTTCTCAGCTGCATAATAATGTGGCAGTTGATGTGGCAGTTGGCACCAGGCCACACAGTGGTTGGAGCCCAGCCTCAAAACGGCTTAAGATCTTGAGGTCGAAAAATGCTGTTTTTGAGTACTTGATTAGAAATACAAAACAATTAATCTTTTTGAAAAAACCTTACAGAGGTGTTCCATAGACTCACAGGAATTGTGTAAAAGTGCCTAAATAGTGAAAGAAATAGTAAAATAGTTCCCCTTTAAGAGAAAATACGTATATCATAGATAATTCATCCTTAGATATGAATGGAAATCGGGTTAAACAAGTTTCTGTTGTGAAGCTTTTGGGAGTTAAAGTTAATGATCGACTGTTGGAAAGCACATATTGATTATATTTATAGGAAGGCTATGAATTCCCTTGATCTGCTATTATCTTAATTAATCTTGTGTTCAGACCTTGTACTATAGCCTTATTTTTCCATATCTTACTCACTGTAACATTGTATGAGATTAAAGTATCACACTAACCTTAAGTCAAAGTCAACTTTATTGGCATTTTCCTTCATGTGCAAGACATACAGAAAAATGAAATTGCGTTCCCCCCTTCTCACGGTGTATATAAAAAGATCTAATATAAACATAAAGTAACACATAGGACACTATAAACATAAAGTAACATATAGGACACAATGTACACACAATATACAGGACTTAAAAGACACCACTTGTTACAAAATAGATTTGTCAGAAGTGCAACCTTTTCCAATCCATTTTTTCTCAGTCTCTGCCACAATTTCAAAAACGAAAGGTGTTATCAATTTATGACATACATACTCTTCAAATCTTTTATAAGAGCAGATGTAGGATAGATCTTTTACCAGAAGTTTTTTTTACCAGATGATTTCATACTTAATTCAGAAGTCAACCAATATAATACCTGGCAAGCAAATCATCAACATCTGCCTAAGAATCTTACCACTAGGGATCTTTATACTACATTTACATTTACATTTAGTCATTTAGCTGACGCTTTTATCCAAAGCGACTTACAAGTTCTGTACGACAAGCCATCAGGAAGGGCACAACTCTATCAGCTGAGCAACAATGTTCATCAAAGTGTTGAGTGCTACAGTGTAGGTTAGTTTATTAGGACAAGTGCATGACAGTACGGTTAGTTAGGGTTAGATTTTTTTTTTTTTTTTTTTTTTTTAATTCAGATAATGGTTGAAGAAGTGCGTCTTTAGTCGACGGCGAAAGATTGGACGTGATTCGGCTGTCCTAACTGGGGTGGGTAGTTCATTCCACCATTGTGGGGCAAGGACTGAGAATAGGCGACTTCTCTTTGATGACCCTCCCGGAGCTTGGATAGGAGTAGGTCTGAGGCGGCCAGAAGATGCAGAGCGTAGGGGTCTTGAGGGTGTGTAGTTAGAGACCATTGACCGGAGGTAGGCGGGAGCGGTTCCCTTTGCCGCACGGTATGCTAGGTCGAGGGCCTTGAAGCGGATTCGTGCAGCAATGGGGAGCCAGTGCAGGTCCCTAAGAAGTGGGGTGACATGGGCCGACTTCGGTAGGTTTGAGATCAGGCGGGCCGCTGCGTTCTGAATGAGTTGAAGAGGCTTAGTGGCAGTGGCCGGGAGGCCAGCGAGCAGTGCATTGCAGTAGTCGAGGCGGGAGATGACTGTTGATTGGACGAGGAGTTGGGTGGCTTCTTTTGTCAGGAAGGGGCGTATCCTTCTGACGTTGCTCAGGAGGAATCGGCAGGTTCTGGTCGTCGCTGCGATGTGAGCAGAGAAGTTCAACTGGTCGTCGAGGACAACACCAAGGTTCTTGGCGGTCGGGGACGCAGTCACAGCTGCATTCTCGACTGTGATTGAAAGGTCGGTTAGGGGGGAGGATTTGGCCGGCAGGTGGAGCAATTCTGTTTTGCTTAGGTTCAGTTTGAGGTGGTTGGACGTCATCCAGGCTGAGATGTCGGACAGACAGGCCGAGATCCGCACAGAGACGTGGATATCTGAGGGAGGGAAGGAGAGGAAGAGTTGAGTATCGTCGGCATAACAATGGTAGGAGAAGCCATGAGACGTGATAATGTTACCCAGTGATTTAGTGTAGAGGGAGAAGAGAAGGGGTCCTAAAACCGAGCCCTGGGGGACACCCGTCCGCAGGGGGCGGGTGGCCGACAGGGTCCCTCTCCATGACACTTGGTAGGAGCGGTCATTGAGGTATGATGACAGCCATGTCAGCGCAGAGCCAGCCACTCCCATTCCTGCGAGGGCCGCAAGGAGGATCTGGTGGTTGACTGTGTCGAAGGCTGCAGATAGATCTAGGAGAATCAGGACAGAGGAGAGGCCTTTCGCTTTTGCTAAGTGAAGTGCCTCTGTGACCGCAATGAGGGCTGTCTCTGTGGAGTGACCAGTCCTGAAGCCTGACTGATTAGGGTCTAGGAGGTCATTCTGTAAGAGATAAGTAGTAAGTTGGTTGGATACAGCACGTTCAAGTGTTTTAGAAAGGAAGGAGAGAAGAGAGACAGGACGGTAGTTGCCTATGACAGTAGGGTTCAGGGTTGGTTTTTTTATGAGCGGCGTGACTCTGGCTTGTTTTAGGGAGGTGGGGACCACCCCCGAGTTGAGTGAGGAGTTGATGGTTGCAGTTAGGAATGGGAGGATGTCTGGTGCTATGGTCTGGAGGAGTGGGGAGGGTAGCTGGTCCAGCTGGCAAGTAGTCGGACGGTTTGACGTTACCAGTGTCAGGGTCTCTGCTTCTGTAATGGGAGAGAAAGATGACAGAGTGAAGGATGAGGTTCTCGATTCAGCATTTGGAATGGGTGGGGGTTGGGAGAAGGAGCTGCGGATGTTCTCCACTTTTTCCTCAAAGAAGATCGCAAAGTCTTCGGCAGAGAAAGATGAGGGAGGGGGGGGTGGGGGGGGAGTGAGGAGGGAGGACATGGTAGCATGCATTTTGCGAAGATTCTTGGCAGAGGCCTCGATCCTATGGTGGAAGAAAGAAGCTTTGGCATTAGTGATGGTTTTGGAGAATGTTAACAAGAGGTTGTGATATGTGTCGATGTCAGCAGTGAGGCGTGACTTTCTATACTTCCTTTCAGCTGCTCTCAGGACCTGTCTTTGTTCTCTCACTGGATCTGTCAGCCATGGACTGGGTGGGGAACGGCGGGCAGGTTTCTCAACGAGGGGACAGAGCTTGTCGAAGGAGGTTGCCAGGGCTGAAAGGAGGGTGGAGGTTGCCATCTCTGTGGAGAGAGCAGAGAAGGTGTCACTCAAAGGTAGAGCGGATAGTATGTCAGAGGAGAGGGTGGAGGGGGATAGGGAGGGCAGGTTGCGTCTGAGTGAGACTGTTTGAGTTGGGGTGAAGACCTTTCGGTTAAGCATGAGAGTTAGTGAGAAGGATATGAAGGAATGGTCAGATACATGTAGGGGAGTTACCGTGGTGTTAATGATGCTGGAGTTACGGGAAAATATGAGATCCAAGGAGTTGCCTGCTTTGTGGGTGGGAGGCATGGCAGTGGGAGTCAGGTCAAACGATTGTAGGAGGGAGACTACTATGACTGACTGAGATGAGTCAGGCAGGTTGAAGTCGCCCAGTAGAAGGAGAGGGGTACCATCTTCCGGTAAGGAGCTAAGAAGCATGTCCAGCTCATCTGTGAAGTGATCGAGCGGACCTGGAGGGCGGTAGAGTGTAACAATGGTGAGATTGAAAGGATTAGAGACAGATACTGCATGATATTCGAGAGAGGAGAGTGACAGTTCTGGGAGTGGTGTTACGTTTGTAGCCCATGAAGGAGATGTCATGAGGGCAGTGCCTCCACCCCGTCTGGAAGGTCGAGGTGTGTGAGTGAAGTTATAGTTTGTAGATAATGCTGCAGGTGTTGATGAGTTATTGGGGGTTATCCAGGTCTCAGTTAGAGCCAGGAGCTGCAGATTTAGACTATGGGCGTAGGCAGTAATGAAGTCAGCTTTCTTGACTGCTGATTGACAATTCCATAAGCCTCCCCGTACTGTGACAGGTGTATTAGTGGCTGTAGGAGGGTAGGAGAGATTAGCCGGGTTACTAGCAAACTGTCGTGGATGGGTGGAGTCAGTTCTGGAGGAGCAGATTGTGGATATAGGTATGAGACACATTGTATTGTCGAGAGTGGCAGGGAGGAAGTAGAGAAATAGCAGTGTGGGAGGGAAATATAGGATTATGGTGTACTTAGCACTGGGTGGATCGGTGGATCCCTCGGCGGTGAACTCCAGGATAACTCCTCCTCTTTGTCCCTCTTCGTTTCTCGACGCTTCGCTGACGCTACACCAGCAAGCCTTTAAATCACTATCACTAATTAGTGCTGTCTTAACACCTGGCCCTTAATGGGGGCACTTAACAAAACAAAATGGCCGTTTTAAACACGCCCCTTTAATCAAGTCAGCTGGTTCCTCACTTTTAAGATTCACTAATAAACTTAAAATGGCTTACCCTAGTTTTCAGTATAAAGCAATGTTTCTCAGTGAGAGTGTCCTGTCCTTCCTTAACAGAGCCCAGTACAGAGTGACTTCAACACAGTGTGGACCTCTGCTTTTAAACAGGGCAGGCTCTTAATGGCTCACTCAGCAAATCAGATGCTACTAGTAAACAGGAAACAGTCCCTTAATGGGGGCACTTAACTAAACAAAATGGCCGTTTTAAACACGCCCCTTTAATCAAGTCAGCTGGTTCCTCACTTTTAAGATTCACTAATAAACTTAAAATGGCTTACCCTAGTTTTCAGTATAAAGCAATGTTTCTCAGTGAGAGTGTCCTGTCCTTCCTTAACAGAGCCCAGTACAGAGTGACTTCAACACAGTGTGGACCTCTGCTTTTAAACAGGGCAGGCTCTTAATGGCTCACTCAGCAAATCAGATGCTACTAGTAAACAGGAAACAGTCCCTTAATGGGGGCACTTAACTAAACAAAATGGCCGTTTTAAACACGCCCCTTTAATCAAGTCAGCTGGTTCCTCACTTTTAAGATTCACTAATAAACTTAAAATGGCTTACCCTAGTTTTCAGTATAAAGCAATGTTTCTCAGTGAGAGTGTCCTGTCCTTCCTTAACAGAGCCCAGTACAGAGTGACTTCAACACAGTGTGGACCTCTGCTTTTAAACAGGGCAGGCTCTTAATGGCTCACTCAGCAAATCAGATGCTACTAGTAAACAGGAAACAGTCCCTTAATGGGGGCACTTAACTAAACAAAATGGCCGTTTTAAACACGCCCCTTTAATCAAGTCAGCTGGTTCCTCACTTTTAAGATTCACTAATAAACTTAAAATGGCTTACCCTAGTTTTCAGTATAAAGCAATGTTTCTCAGTGAGAGTGTCCTGTCCTTCCTTAACAGAGCCCAGTACAGAGTGACTTCAACACAGTGTGGACCTCTGCTTTTAAACAGGGCAGGCTCTTAATGGCTCACTCAGCAAATCAGATGCTACTAGTAAACAGGAAACAGTCCCTTAATGGGGGCACTTAACTAAACAAAATGGCCGTTTTAAACACGCCCCTTTAATCAAGTCAGCTGGTTCCTCACTTTTAAGATTCACTAATAAACTTAAAATGGCTTACCCTAGTTTTCAGTATAAAGCAATGTTTCTCAGTGAGAGTGTCCTGTCCTTCCTTAACAGAGCCCAGTACAGAGATACTAAATATCTCAATATGAATTATACTGTAGCTATGTGTGTATACATATATGTTAATAAATATATCTGTTGTGTGGACCTATTGGTTTGTGAGTTAAGTTCTTCATATGGGTCTAGCATGGATTTGACCTCACCTTAGTATACCGCTTCATATGTAGTCTATTTTGTATTTTAAGTATATTGCTTTTGTTCCTCTTTATTTTACTTGTGGGCATTTAAATGACAAATAAGTGTGCTAATGGGCGTGTGCGCACACACACACACTCATACTCCCACACACTGCATTAAATAGTGATGTTATGCCACATTATACTAGTTTAGACATTTTTTTACCTATTATGTCCTTGTTTCTTTACTGGTGCTGTTTATTAGGTAATGGACCAAGTTTCTTTTTACTTTCACCTGGACATTTTGTTTCATTTGTTGCTTTGATATTTGTCTTTTGTTTCATTGTGCAAATAAAGAAATACATCAAAAAGTGGTAAATGTAGTCCCATATACGGTAGAGTTTAACCACTTTACTGTCTCTGGGCACGTCCATTAGTGTTTATAATTCCATAATGTCATCTCCTGCAGTCAGCGTGTCACTGGAGACCTCCTTGTGTTTCAGGTGGTGAGATCACTGCTGGAGTGCAATGCCAAGCTGAACAAGAAGGATCACTATGGAAACACCCCTCTGATCCACGCCTGCCTCAGGGGCCACCTAGAGACCGCTGACACTCTCCTCCAGGTGATCTTACACACACACCCATGCTTGAATGATTTATTTAAGTCCATTTCACTTATAAACACGTAAACATTGTAAAAGCAGTCATATTTGCAGGGTTCCCACGGTCATGACAAGTTGGTATAAATATGTGGGAAAGACTTAATAGTCTTTACTTAATACGTAAATAAGTGTGGGAGACCTTTCACTTCAACTTCATGTTACATTTGACTACTCTAATGATCGCAGTTATCACACACACTCCTGGTAACAACAGAAGCGAAGAGGGTGCCGTGTAAAGGAACGAAGATTCCTTAAGACGTCAAAATGTCTTCATGATTTCAGTAGTTGTGGAGCTCCTCTTCCCTCCCATTCATTGGTTGGTTCTCTTTCTCTCTCCCTCTCCGGCTGCAGAGCGATGCTTCGCTGAACGTGGCCAACAACCAGGGCAACACGGCGCTCCACGAGGCGGTGAGAGGAGGCCACCTGGCGCTGGTGGAGCTGCTGCTGCAGGGAGGAGCCCTGGTCCACCTGAGGAACAAGAGACAGAGGACCCCGCTGGACTGTGCACACGAGATGGGGGGCAAGGTACCACACCAGTGCCAATGAGGCAGAACAACATACATCTAACTCAGTAGAACCTTGGATGGATCTGTCTGAATATACCTGCATATACAGTAATCCTTTTTATATTTAAGCAATAGCTCACGACAGGCCATGGTATTAGGGCGGGCTATACTTTTTTTTTGATTTTTTGTTGAAAATCAATCGAGTGGGGTGTCTAAAATATGTTTTTTTTTGGGGAATTCAAATATGCGATAATTTTTCGGATCGGATAATTAACCTACATCATTTTGGATTTCTAAATGGCAGATTTTACCATTTTTCACCCCTTGGCCATACATGGATGCCAACATGAATCTGAAGGAATTCCTAACATGCAAGGCAGGCACGTGCACACATAGAGCCCAACGGGTGCACAAGCACCTGCCCTTTTGTGCCTCATAAAAAAGTGCCCTTTTATGCCAATTATTTTTACCATATTTTCTTTTTTACCTCCATATAGAGAGAGTGATCTGCAATCTGCTTGGGTTGGGGGTGCAATTCCTAACAGGCTCAACCATATGGATAAAAGTTCCCATATTACCGGTATGTGCATTACACAAACTAAAAACAGATATTACATTACACAAACTAAAAACAGATATTACATTACATTACACAAACTAAAAACAGATATTACATTGATTGATTGATTGATTGAAAACTTTATTAACAGATTGCAGAATGGGTACAGTACGCCTGAATGCTTTCGACAACGAATGTTTGTTTCCGCGTCTCTGATTGGCCTGCACGTTTCTGGTCATGTGACATGTGCGCCAATCGTGGGACCGCAAGTTTCTGCACTGGTTAAGCTTAGGCGCTCTTTCGAAGTTGGTTAAGGTTAGAGTTTGTCTTAGAGCATGGCGATAGAACGCCTGCCCTTCTTTCGACGGTTAAGCTTAGGCACTCTTTCGAAGTTGGTTAAGGTTAGAGTTTGTCTTAGAGCTGCTGCATGGCGATAGAACGCCAGGTAGTTTGCAGGCTGTTAGACCCGGAAATAGGCGCAGAACTTGCTGTCCCGCGATTGGCGCACATGTCACATGACCTGGCCAATCAGAGCGCAAAACTCGAACGCGGAGACGAACATTTGTTGTCGAAAGTATTCACGCGTACAGTACAGCTCAAAACATACAATTGTTAAGGGGATGCAGACCAGAGAAAGACTTTCGTCTTGTTTACATCAGGGTCCCCCATTTTCAATTCATCATAACATATATGACATACATGACATACAGATAGACAGTACTGCTACATCTATACATTTATGACATACCAGATTTGCAAATACAATACTGTTTGTGATACGAAAAGAGTCCAGAAAAGAGAGTATATACATTTGACGTAGAAACTGTACATTGGAGGAGGTTGGGTACGTGGGGTGGGGTTGGGGGGTTGGGTAGGAGGGGTGGGTGGGTTACATTACACAAACTAAAAACAGATATTACATTACATTACACAAACTAAAAACAGATATTACATTACATTACACAAACTAAAAACAGATATTACATTACATTACACAAACTAAAAACGGATATTACATTACATTACACAAACTAAAAACAGATATTACATTACATTACACAAACTAAAAACAGATATTACATTACATTACACAAACTAAAAACCGATATTACATTACATTACACAAACTAAAAACAGATATTACATTACATTACACAAACTAAAAACCGATATATTACATTACATTACACAAACTAAAAACCGATATTGTCTGAATTACTAGAAGAAAGAAATGCACCACCTTTGGCTGATGGTAATTTATTAATTTCTTAGGATGTATTTTGGTTTAATAAATGTTTACGGTTCTTAGATGGATCCCCTGCTGCCTCCTCCTCCTCTTCCTTCTCTTCCTCCTCCTCCTAATCCTCCTCATCCTACTCTTCCTCTTCCTCCGCTTCCTCCTCCTCCTAATCCTCCTTTTCCTCCTACTACTCTTCCTCATCTTCCTCTTCCTCCTCCTCCTAATCCTCCTCTTCCTCCTCCTGCTCCTCCTGCTCCTCCTCCTGCTCCTAATCCTCCTCTTCCTCCTCCTGCTCCTAATCCTCCTCTTCCTGCTCCTCCTCCTCCTCCTGCTCCTCCTCCTGCTCCTCCTCCTCTTCCGCCACGGGGAGCAGCGTACTGGCTCATATTAAATGGCAGGCCATGCATTATGCAGCAGCTTAGTTGTTCACGCGGGATCTTCATGTCCTTGGCTACAGTCCACTTGTCACTGCTCTGGTCGTAGCGCTCCACATTGGAGAGGGAGTTGAAGCCATTCCAGCCTCCGACCACGAAGAGGAGGTCGTCCAGCACCGCAATGCCAAAGTTCATGCGGGGGGTGAGCATGTTGGGCAGGGCGCTCCAGGAGTCAGTCAAGGGGCTGTAGGCCTCCGCGCTACGCAGGGCGTGTCCACCACGGTTCCACCCTCCCACCTGAGGACAGGACACATGAGAGGAATGTTTTAGTGTGTGGTTAAGGCAGGCAGACACTGTATTAATCCATTTAGGGAAATGAGGGCATCACAGAAGCATTGAAAGTCAAATGATACATATCTATAAAAAATATCTAGTATAAAGCATTTGTCTCTGTGTGCACCTACCGCATAGACTTGTCCTCCGTACGCAGCGACTCCCACTCCGCCACGACTGGTGCTCATGGGGGCGATCAGAGTCCACTGGTTAGTGTCTGGGCTGTAGCACTCACTCAGCTGTGAACAGACGCTCGCCACCACAGATGTAAACCTGTAATAAAAAAGAATATTCTAATTTAGTTTATATATTCCATTTGATTTTATTCTACTTTAATTGTCTGTTAATGTTGATGCACCAAAGGACCCAGACACATCTTTTGTATGTGCAAGCTTACTTGGCAATAAAGACATTTATGATTTCTGATCTAACGTTCCTTGTGTTCATCTAGCACCCTGTGCCCCTCAGTTCCACCCACCTTGCCCTGGAGGGCTGCTGCCCCTGCCAGGCTCCTGTGCTCCAGCATGGGTGAGATCACTGTCCACTGGTTGGTTTCAGGCTTGTAGCGCTCGGCGGTGTTCATATCCACGCGTCTGTCCCACCCTCCCATGGCGTAAATCCAGCCGTCCAACACGACCAAGCTGAACATATGGCGGCGTGAGTGCATGGGAGCCACCTGCAGCCAGCTGCGAGTGACGGGGGTTGAACCTGCGCACTCTGCTGAGATCCTCTCCTTTGAAGTCCCAGTCGTTATAGCCATTGACGCAGTAGACCAGACCGTGGAGATAAGCGATGCCGTGCCAGACCCGGCGACTCTCCGCCTCAACGCTCACGTCCATCCATCCACCGGCTCGGATATCGTAAGCCTCCATGGTCATGTTGCCGTAATTATTAGACTGACTCTGGCCTCCGATGGCCAATAGGACCTCCTGGGGCAGGCGTGGGCGGTCAGGGGGTTTGGGAGCCTGTCTGAGCCAGGGGGGTTCAGGACGCTGAGGATGAGGGGCCTGCAGTCGTGGTTGTCCCTCACCACAGGGTTGTTCTGGACGTTGTTCAGCAAGTAGTCAGGCCTCATCAAGCCCATGCGAACCTGGGAAGAGACGAGCAGACAGCGGGTACAACTTAGACATCGGTTGTAGACGGTTTCTGTTGCTAGGGAACAGTTTGGACCCAAATGTTTGAGAACCACTGTACTAGGGAACCTAGTGTTGTTTTAAGGGGAGACCACCCACCTAAAATACCCTTTTCCTGATTTTGGGGCAATTTTGAGATTTTTGTATAATGTTGCCCCTTTACATGTCTTCTTTCAAACTAGTGACAAGAAAACAAAAAGAAAAACACATTTAGTTGCTTATTTTGCTTCATTTTGCATGATTGCATCTATAAATGTGCACATATTGAATGGGGAAGTGCCTCATTTGCATATATAAACATAAAATTCAGAAAACTTGCAATATATTTTTTCTTAGTTTATATATACATAACAAACTGGGAAAGTTTCATAGTGATATCTATTCAAATATTTCTTTTGCCTATTAGGGGGTACAGTAATCGGTTGTGTTGTTTGTTACTAAACTGTTACTACTACTACTGTACATCATTATTATTATGTTATTATGTTATTCAGTTATCAGGCATGTGTTTAGGTTGTCTATTACTAATGGTTTGATTGGGTGTTGTGTTTGTAAATAGCGGTTTAAAAAAAAAATATGGTATTTTACAATACAGAACTTTGAAGGTATTTTCCCAAAGGGTAGACATGTACCATTTCCCTAGCATCTACACACACCAAATGTTCCACCTTTATTCATATCTATATCCTGCTTCTTTGTGCCAAATGGTTTGTTGATATGTCATACATAGCCTGATTTACAGACAATACAAAACTTTAAAGGCGTTTTTCTCTAAACGAGATTTTATGAGTTTGTATTACACATAAAACAAAAAAATCTCAATTTCTCTAGTACCTCCACACACCAAACTGGCCAAGTTTCCTCCTATCCATATACCACAACTTTTTGCTAGAGGATTTTTTGATATATCACTCATCCAGATTTTTAGAACATTTTATCCAAAAAGATTGATGCAAAAAAATAATTTTTTATGACTAGGGGGTCATAAAAGGTCATAAAATCCTGTTCGGGTGGCTTGAAGCCTTTTTACAACTCATCCATGTTTCCGGGTTCCCGTTTTGCGCTCTGATTGGCCAGGTCATGTGACATGAGTGCCAATCGTGGGACGGCAAGTTTCTACACTGGTTAAGCTTAGGCACTCTTCGAAGTTGGTTAAGGTTAGAGTTTGTCTTAGAGTGTGACGGCAAGTTCTTTCGCCGGTTAAGCTTAGGCACTCTTTAGAAGTTGGTTAAGGTTAGAGTTTGTCTTAGAGCATGGCGATAGAACGCCAGGTAGTTTGCGGGCTGTTTCGACGCGGAAATGGGTAAACACGCTATTGGGCGCACATGTCACATGACCTGGCCAATCAGAGCGCCGGAAACGCGGATGCGTTGTAAAAAGGCTACACGCGTTCGGGTGGCATATCAAAAAATCCTCTAGCAAAAAGTTCGGTATTTAATGTCGTAACATGAAAAACCATGAGAAAATATCTATATATCATAAATTTTTTCTAAATTCTGTTTGGGGTAACATGCAAAAAGGGGCATGTTAAAAAGACTTAATTGTAATACTTTTTTTTTCTTTTTTTTTACTATTCTAAACAATTAAGATGTTTGCAAATGATTTCATCCTTTATTATTTTTTTCCCTATCTAGGTGGGTGGTCTCCCCTTAATGTAATGCACAGTAATACAATTAGTTACCTTGGGCAGCAGCAAAGGGATGTGTGTTTTACGCTCCTCACGGGAGTGGTCGATCCAACGAAGGACGGCCTCGAACACCGTCTCCTCGCTCTTCACGTTCAGATCATCCCTCTCGATGATGTCCACCAGTTGCTGTAGGGACAGCTCCACAAACTCCTGTGAGACGTGCAACATCTTCTCAAAGTGGCACACAATGAAGAGATGGGCCTTGCGCCTCAGGTCAGGGCAGCAGTAGATCATGTCCGCGAACCTCCAGATGCCGACACAGTTTTCCAGAGACCGCTGGCCTTCTAGGAAGTCAGCACGCTCCTACTATGCTAGTGACGAGAAACTGGTCTGCAGCCACCAGAAGCTCTTCCACGTTCTCTGCTGTCACCGGTACAAAGCGGGTGTAGGAGTACTCTATGATGAGCTGCATCATACCCGGGGACACCCCAGGGATACTGTAGACTGCTTTCTCTGAGTCGCTCCAGCGAGTGAAGAGGGCTCTGTGGGACACAGAGTATAGAGATATCTGATGAGTAAACAGTAAGCAACATTCTGTCCTGTGTAGTAATATATGTTCACTGTAGAAGTATAGCGTCTTAGCACAGTAGAAGTATAGTATCTGTTTACAGTAGAAGTACAGTATAGTATCTGTTTACAGTAGAAGTACAGTATCGTATCTGTTTACAGTAGAAGTGCAGTATAGTATATTTTTACAGTAGAAGTACAGTATAGTATCTATTTACAGTAGAAGTACAGTATAGTATCTGTTTACAGTAGAAGTACAGTATAGTATCTTTTTACAGTAGACGTACAGTATAGTATCTGTTTACAGTAGAAGTACAGTAAAAGTACAGTATGGTATCTGTTTACTACCCAAGCTAAGCTGAACCAATCTTAATAACGCCGTTACCGTTACTGCCAAAAAATGCGGCGCGTTACTATGATTGAAGCTGTTTTTTTTCATCAGACAGATCTCTGCGCCGAGAAGCAATACTTTTTTCCCTTGGTTAGTGGGCAGTGCGCGATTGGCTGAGGTTGAGTAAAATGTCATGGTAAGCCAATCAGAGGTAGAGGTGAGCGGGTGTTCGAAATAATCCAGAGTCTGACACACAGCGACAACACAAGCGACTCAGTCAACGACAGACCACGGTTCCGTGTACGTTTTGATAGTTTGTTTGGCGAGCCCAAATAATCCAAAACTAATCCAACGAACAACACAAGCGAGCAGTCAACGACAGAGCGTTTTTTGTTCACTCTTGTGTTAGTTGTGTTGCAGCGCAGGTCACTGCAGTAGTGGAGGCTCTACTCTGCTGACATAGTGCTGCACTTCCTGGTTTAATAGCACAGTCTTCAGGTGCTCAGAGATATATATCTGTATGTCATGCATGTCTTAAATGTCATGATTAGATTTGTTTAGATCAGTGGTTCTCAAACTGTGGTACGCGTACCACTAGTGGTACTTGGTGGTACTGCTGGTGGTACTTGAAAACATAAAAAAAAATAAAATAAAAATTGCAGTCAGGCCACTGAACTTAGAAGCAGGCCAGGCCAGTGTTTCTGGTTGCGGCGGCACGATAGTTAGATAACCTAAGTGGGGAACAACCAGGAGATCACTGTGACAGAGAGTAATGCAGTCTAAACAGTCATAAATCTTTCATTCAACTTCAGCCCTGATCATAACCATTTATTTTTTTTGATTTTGTTTGACATTACAAAAAAATCCATCAAAATCTGTGTTGCTGCTAATCATTGACACATGCCTAGCCTGTAATAATCCCCCCCAGAAAAATGTACTTTGCATTTGATATATTGAAAATATTTTACTTTTTGTGTTTTTTTTAACAATAATTTGTGATGCCATCACACAAACTGGCATTTAAAGGGTAAACATTCAAAAATGTATTGAATATGTGTTTTCTTTTCTTTTTTACAATAATTTGTGATGCCCATCACAAACACTTGGCAGGGTAAAAATTCAAAAATTCCTGCACCAGAATGCAGGAAATTAAGTTTTTGTAACAAAATAATTGTGTGTGTGTGAGAGAGAGAGAGAGAGAATGACGGACAATTGCTTGCTGTGAGAGAGAGAGAGAGAGAGAGAGAATTAAGTACATTTGCTGAAATACAGTTGTTCTTAATTTTCTCACTTGCTATGTGAGAATGTTAGTTATTATGTTCTCAATGCCCCTTGCCCCATTGTATGAGTTGTGTGGAAGCGTTTGCTAGTTCTAGTGCTATCCCTTTGTACATTGTGGCTGTGTCTGACAAAAGTTAACAATAAATAATGGTATTAGGAATACATTTGCCTCCTGCGTGAACTGTGCATAGCTGAATAGACTGTATTTTAACGCCGGTCATATGGTGGTACTTGGAGAGCCAGCTATGTTCTCAGGTGGTACTTGGTGTAAAAAGTTTGAGAACCACTGGTTTAGATGATTAGATTAGATTCTTATATCTGTATGTTGTGTATGTCATAAATGTCATGAATTGAAAATGGCGGACTGTTATGTCGTAGTAAGAACGAATAATGGACACTTTAGTACCAGCGTCTGTCTTTATTCACATCCATACCAAGAGCTACCTTGCTCAGTCATCCACTCTACCTTGTGTGTCACACAGGAGCACATCCAGCCAGGTGTAACACATACTCTGTTAGAGCTCCGCCTACAGGCCTAATGGAGACACCACATATCCTTCTCATTAAGACAGCACTTACAGGGCTGGTTATAACTGTAACTTGGAATCCATTAAGGCTAAACAGTAAAGAACATTTCAAAGTGTGTAGGCTACTCTTACCTTTCTTAAGTTATAACTAAGATAGAGTCCATTAAGGCTAAGCAGTAAAAAGAACATTTACTCTACCTTTCTTATTCCGGCCTACGAAAAACAGAATAAACATTTGTATACATATTTCAATTCTATGCATTACTAGCATTCAAGTCTGCCACAATTATAATTAACCAGAACCGTTAACTCTTTCACCTTTCAGCATTACTAAGGTCCTTTCTGTCCCACCACCTTGAGTGACTTGGAGAACTTGCACTGAGTCTTAGGAAGAATGCCAGGTTTCTTAACCCGAACGTATGAGCCACATGGGAATGACACACTCTTCGCACCTCGCCTTTGATCCGTGTACGCCTTGCTTCTGTCCTGTTGCACGGCTACTCTGGCGGCTATGTCCTCCGACGAGTGTGGTGTGGCTTGTGGAATCTGAAATCCAGCCACATGGAGTTTGGTGCGCATAGGCTTACCATGCAACAGTTCTGCTGGTGAGTGCTGTGTCGCAGAGTGAGGAGTAGACCGGTAGGCCTGTAAGAAGTCTGTTGTAAACTACTTCCATTGCCTGCCTTCCAGCGAGGCCGTCTGCAAACTGTCTTTCAAACTGCGGTTAAAGCGTTCTATTTCACGGTCGGGTAAGGAATCTATGTTATCAGTATTAGGATAATCAGACTCGTTTTCACGGAGATATAAGCGTTTCCACTATATGTGATATTGCTGTTTCACTGTAAAAGCCATCAGGAAATGAGAGCAGCGATTATCAGCGCGCGCCACGAGCGTGCGTGCGCACACATATACTATCGATCATCTAGCGTTTATTTGAAAACGATTCATAAATAGGCCGACAAATGACAACGTTCTGGAATATTCCAGTAAAAGACGATTATCATAGAATGGGTTGCCTATTGCTTAATAACAGCGGAGCAGTGCTGCCGTTGCTTCCGCGTTTTCCCTGATTGGGTGCGACACGCCCCGCGGCAGGCGCGGCAACCGCAGAGCGGAGCGGCAGAGCTTGCGGCATTATGTAACCGCCCTAATCCGCCATGATTTTCATTCGGCGCTCAGCTCACCTGGCAGCGCAGCGGTCCTGCGGTCCGTTGTTGACGAGTTCGAATCCCATCAAAAAAAAAATTTTAACGTGATTCTTTTTTTTTAACGTGTATTCTTTCGCCGGTTAAGGTTAGGCATGGTTAAGGTTAAGGTTAGGCATTGTTTCGGAGTTGGTTAAGGTTAGAACGGTTAAGTTTAGGCGCTGTTAAGGAGCTGGTTAAGGTTAGAGTTTGTCTTAGAGAATGGCAATATTCTTTCTATGGTTAAGGTTAAGGTTAGGCATGGTTAAGGTTAAGGTTAGGCATTGTTTCGGAGTTGGTTAAGGTTAGAACGGTTAAGTTTAGGCGCTGTTAAGGAGCTTAGAGAATGGCAATAGACAGCCTATTTCCGCACTGCCGCTCTCCCGCGTTGCCGCGGTCACATGGTCAAATTGTCACATTCTTGCACTGCTCCGCTGTTAAAAAGCAACACGCGAATGGGTTGCTTTTTCCGCGAAACCGAGTGATTTTCAAAATGCTATCAAACGGAAATGAAGCGATAAAAAAACAATCTGCCTTGCCAATGTTGACTGGAAAATGAGTCTTTGATAAGCGACGGGCAGATTAGACACATAGCCATAATTTAAAACATAGATTAGGCGATATTAAGTTAACATTGGAGCGGTTTTGGGCATTCAAGGGACTAATACGGAATTAACCTCTGGCGCTCAAAGTGTTAAGAAACGCATAATTTAGACACCTTGCATGTTAGGATTTCCTTCAGATTCATGTTGGCATCCATGTATGGCCAAGGAGTGAAAAATGGTAAAATCTGCCATTTTGAAATCCAAATTGATGTAGGTTAGAGTTATCCAATCCGAAGAATAATCCCATATTTGAATTCCCCACAAAAAAAAACACATATTTTAGACACCCCTCATGTTCAGATTTCTTTAAAATTCATGTTTGCACAAAAGTATGGCCCGCCCTACCGTGGTATATGGTTATTATATCACAGCTAAGGGGCGTAGTTCGGCCTGACACAAAGTGGAGACTACTAAATGAGATGAATGTTGTTTTGTGGTGTTGCATTACTTTAATCATTAAAGGATCAATAGGCGGCTGCTGATTTTTGGCAACATTTTAGATTTCTTATTATATCTCAACACTACAGTAATCGATAGTACTCAAAAAACATTTGACATAAAAATATGTCATTTCGGTAAGGGGCAGAGGCTAAAACAATGACATTCAATCAAACGACCAACCAACTCGAATGACTGTCTATCAAACCCTCTTGTTATGCTTGTTATGCGCATAATAGTTGTGTGCATACACAGTCATGCTGCTAACACATAGCTTACCTGCTAGCTACCTAGCAAGGCATGGCTTTGGAGGCATGTGTTCTGATTGGGAAGAGCATTGTCGAATTTGTCTTCTAAGTTCTGCCCCAAATCAACGGCCGCCAATTGCACCTTTAACGGAAAATGCTGGGTTGAACTACTCTGTAAACAGATAGTTTTTCTTCTGCAGAATACTGAGATTCTGAGGGCTCTGCAGAAAGCATCTGGACTCTCGCCTGATGCTGAACCAATCAAGCTCCTCTCTGTGCCCAAAGGTGCTCTTGGTAAGGAGAAGCAAGTTATACCGGCCGTTTCCACTGCCAAATATGTTGGAATGTATTCATCATCAACACAATGAATAAAGTTATCTTTCCTCTATGACATTCTCCCCTCTTGACATCCCAGCACATTCGTTTGTCCAACGTTTGAAACCCCAGGACAGTGCCAATGGCAGAAGACAAAAGCTGGCCCAGTCAATTAACCGGTGAGTTTTTAACTACAGTACATCTTGTCCGATGCATGAACACTTGAAATAAAACGAAGATTGCTTGCGCCCTCTGGTGGTTTAAAAAAACCTTATCTATGTTGTTCATGTGCTTGACATTTGAAGGGTTCAGCAGATGAAGAAAGGTATTCCCAGTCCACCTTCCACACGCTCGCCAACCCTTGGACAGGTACATATTGCAGGGATTTTCACTCTGACCTCAACCTTATGAGCAATGGACCTCGAACCCTGTCCTCTTTTCTTCATCCTCCCTCAGTTGTGATTGGAGGATCAAGCAAAGAGAGGGTGGGGTTTGAAATAGGTAAATTACACTGATGGTCTCAATCTACAGTGGAGTACGATGCTAGATCTATATCGGGGCTATACAGTATTCACTGAATCAAAATGCAATTCCCATCCTCTCCCTGACACCATCCCGTTTTAAATAGTTGTATTTGTTGTTCTTTTATCTCAGAAGAAGCCGGAGAGGCGGAGGCTGAGACGGGGGGAGACGGTGGAGAGTAGCAACCCGCTGAGCCGCTCGGAGAACCCGGAGACCGGCCACAGAGACAGAGGGGGAACCCTGAGTCGCTGTCACACCGTGGACTCTGAGCTCCCTCCACCCCCGCAGTGGGCAACGAGAGAGGACGGCACGGGAGGGACAGAGGACACGCACGCGTCCCTGGAGTTCTCTCTCCCATACATAGACATAGACATGGCCAGCGAGTGTACCCACGACAACACCTCTGGCGAGGCCTCTCTGTCACACATAGACATGGCCAGCGAGTGCACCCACGATAACCACTCTGAACCCTCTCACACGGACGCACCCAGCAAGTGCACCCACAACAGCCACTATGAACCCTCTCCCACGGACGCACCCAGCGAGTGCACCCACGACAACCACTCTGAACCCTCTTCCACGGACGCACCCAGCGAGTGCACCCACGACAACCACTCTGAACCCTCTCCCACGGACGCACCCAGCGAGTGCACCCACGACAACCACTCTGAACCCTCTCACACGGAAGCACTCAGTGAGTCCGTCCAGACGTTAAGCGAGAATTCCCAAGTACACGTTGTAAGAAAGCCCTCTGACACGCAGCCTGACAGTGAAAATGCACACATGGAGAACTCCAGTGAGTCCTCCGAGACACGACTCGACAATGAGCGCTCACACGCAGAGAACTCCAGTGAGTCCTCTCACTTAGATGCCAAGAGCAAGTACTCCGATATGCAATTGAGCAATGAGAATGCGCACACAGAAAACACCATTGAACCCTCTCAATTCGATACCACGAGCGAGCCCTCGGATACACAACTCGGCGGTGAGCACTCGCACGCAGGGAACTCCGGTGAGCCCTCTCATTTAAGTGCAGAGAGCAAGCCCTCCGAACCCTCTCAAATAAGCGACCGGAGTGAGTCCTCTGTCACAGACGCCTTGAAGGATCCTCTCAGTTCACACAACTCCAGTGAAGCTTTTCACACACACAACCAGACAGAGAGCGAGCCCTCTAACACGCACGCCACCGGTGTGTCCTCTGGCAGTGACATTCCCACTGAGTCCTCCCAAACCCACGGCCTCCAGCCCACTCCAGTCCAGGACCAGAGTGAGCCCAGTCGAGCAGACCCCCAGGGCACTTCCCGCTTCATAGACCCTCTCTGCGAGTCCCTCCGAGTCCACTCACCCGACCAGGCCGGCGGAGGCCGAGAGAGCGAGGTCCACCCACCCCCGGACAGCGGCGCGCGAAAGGAGCCGTCGGGTGGCTCTGCGGTCTCCTGTCCTACTTGAGGCGGAGTTGGCGTGCGCTCGAGGCAGGCGCTGCTTCGGGTGAACCAGATGGCACAGCGCCAGAGCTGCGGCTCGGTGCTACCGTAGCTCTTCCTCTGGAAGGGCTTCGGTTCCTTTCCTGAAGCACTTTTTTCTTCTTCTTTAGCCTTCACAAGACAAAGGGATGCAAGCGATGCTGCCGTACAAAGGCAGACAGCAGTAACTGCTCAAGGAGTGGAACTAAATTAAAACATGACTTCCTGACCCACCAAAGGTAGTGGTATAAAGATCAGTAGAATATAATGCACAAATAATATCCTGTCTACTTTTGTACCAAAAGTAAACATTACCTTTTGACGGAACAAAAGATGAACTACTTTTTCCACTACTTGCTCAATTGCTGCGGTTTGCTTTTGTGGGGCAGAATGTTATTTCAGGTTCGTATGAATGTCATTGTTTTTGTGTTATTGTAACCCACCCACGAGACTGTTGCGGTTTATCTAGTACTTTGTGTTATGGTAAACCATCACGAGACTGTTATGGTTTATCTAGTACTTTGTGTTATGGTAACCCATCACGAGACTGTTATGGTTTATCTAGTACTTTGTGTTATGGTAAACCATCACGAGACTGTTGTGGTTTATCTAGGACTTTGTTATGGTAACCTATCACGAGACTGTTGCGGTTTATCTAGGACTTTGTTATGGTAACCTATCACGAGACTTGCGGTTTATCTAGTACTTTGTGTTATGGTAACCTATCACGAGACTGTTGCGGTTTATCTAGTACTTTGTGTTATGGTAAACCATCACGAGACTGTTATGGTTTATCTAGTACTTTGTGTTATGGTAACCCATCACGAGACTGTTGTGGTTTATCTAGGACTTTGTTATGGTAACCTATCACGAGACTGTTGCGGTTTATCTAGGACTTTGTTATGGTAACCTATCACGAGACTGTTGCGGTTTATCTAGTACTTTGTGTTATGGTAAACCATCACAAGACTGTTATGGTTTATCTAGTACTGTGTTATGGTAAACCATCACGAGACTGTTGCGGTTTATCTAGGACTTTGTTATGGTAACCCATCACGAGACTGTTATGGTTTATCTAGTACTTTGTGTTATGGTAACCCATCACGAGACTGTAGCGGTTTATCTAGGACTTTGTTATGGTAACCTATCACGAGACTGTTGCGGTTTATCTAGGACTTTGTTGCGGTTTATCTAGGACTTTGTTATGGTAACCTATCACGAGACTGTTGCGGTTTATCTAGGACTTTGTGTTATGTAAACCATCACAAGACTGTTATGGTTTATCTAGTACTTTGTGTTATGGTAAACCATCACAAGACTGTTGCGGTTTATCTAGGACTTTGTTATGGTAACCCATCACGAGACTGTTATGGTTTATCTAGTACTTTGTGTTATGGTAACCCATCACGAGACTGTAGCGGTTTATCTAGGACTTTGTTATGGTAACCTATCACGAGACTGTTGCGGTTTATCTAGGACTTTGTTATGGTAACCTATCACGAGACTGTTGCGGTTTATCTAGGACTTTGTGTTATGGTAACCTATCACAAGACTGTTGCGGTTTATCTAGGACTTTGTGTTATGGTAACCTATCATGAGACTGTTGCGGTTTATCTAAAAATCTATACTAAAAAATATCGCTGTCATATTTCCTATCAGGTCACATCACGTTTTCATTGTTTTACTTGATTACCATTTTAATTTACAGAAGTAATTTGTTGTCGTTGTCCCCATAATACACGGTTATTTTTATTGTTTTAACTTATGACTATGATGTTCCTTAGTGATATTAGTTTTTCTTTTGTTTCTTAGTGGAGTATTTTCTGTGGGTCTACTAGTGGCAAAAAGTGTAAGGATTATTGAAAACAGCGAAAATGTATCTGATTGTACACCAGTAATAAAATTGCAATGAACAGTCAACTTTTTTTTTAAGATAACTAATACAAGGATTCTTTGTCAAAATTACAAAACCGAACTGTTGGGCATGCTGCATAACAATGCGTTATGTTCATTTAACATAACACAAACAATACCATGTGTTAGATGATTTTATCTAAAGTGCCTTAAGGCATAAATATATTTTGTTCATGCCTCCTGTCTAAATAAAGCATTCAAACTATTTATGAATCAATTGAACAATCGATCCATCTTTCTGTCTACCTCCCTATTTGTCCCTCCATCCCTCCCTTTCCTCATCTTTTCATCTTCAGATGGGTAACACTAGGGGCGGGATCCACAAAGAGGCATTGGTCAGCCTAGCGGCTGAGGGGAAGAAAGTCAGTCTGTGACGAGCTTTCACAGCCTTTGGGATCCGGAGCCTGTGAGGCTGTGGCCGGGCTGCGTCTATATTAAAGGCAGCCGAAGAGTGCTTCCGCATTGGCGTTTTGCGCTCTGATTGGCCGAGCGTGCGCATGAGCCGCGTGCTCCTCTAGCCAGGAATCGAAACTTCGTTTAAGCTCCAGAGAGCGAGGCTGAAAATCCACAGTTCTTGCCCCACTGATGGGAGCAGAATCCCGGATCCGAGTTTTCTGATGAATACCCCCAAAATATGGAGGTCCCGAACGCAATTAAGAATTGATTACGCCATAACGAATCATTAAAAAAATATACCGTTAACTGGAGTATGTTGTTTCTTTACATATATGCTGGATTGGAGAATTGTTTTGTCATGACAATCCAATAAAAAAACGCGATTTACCCGGTGGCTACAACAACACACATCATTGTTTACAATGAACGGTGGGGCTAATCGACACGGACGCGTTAAGCTAACCTAAAGTTAGTTGTTCACCAACAATCTACAGACACAAACAAACGCAGAACCGGACTGTTATATTAAATTAATTGATTGCTGTTTAACGCGTCCGATTATTCCCATCATGTCACTGCCATTGGCTCCGCGCCGCGCTCTCTCACCGGCCGTCTTACCCCACGGACGCGCGCTCGTCCTCGGCATCGCCATCGGTCAACCGCCGCCGCCGCCACCTAAGTGGGAGCACCGCGCTTCCCAGCCCAGCCCCACCGTTCATTGTAAACAATGATGCATGTAGTTACTGTGTGGTTGTAGCCACCGGGTAAATCGCGATTTTTTTATTGGATTGTCATGACAAACCAATTCTCTAATCCAACATATATGTAAAGAAACAACATACTCCAGTTAACGGTATATTTTTTTAATGATTCGTTACGGCGTAATCAATACTTAATTGCGTTCGGGACCTCCATATTTTGGGGGTATTCATCAGAAAACTCGGATTTGGGATTCGGCTCCCATCAGTGGGGCAAGAACTGTGGATTTTCAGCCTCGCTCTCTGGAGCTTAAACGGAGTTTCGATTCCTGGCTAGAGGAGCGCGTCGCGGCTCATGCGCATGTGCGCGCTCGGCCAATCAGAGCGCAAAACGCCAATGCGGAAGCACTCTTCGGCTGCCTTTAACACTTTGAGCGCCACTCACGGCTAATCTCGGGTTTACGATTGTGACGTTAAAAGCCACGTCACGGCTTTTCTCTGGATTTTTTTTTTCAGATGTGAAAAAAGCGCCCCCTATCGTCTCCCAGATGGTAAATCACCCTTTTGGAATGGACTCAATGAAAATGGATGCGGAAAAAAAATATTCCAGTCCACATTTTCCAGTCCACTGATGCAGCCGGAGTTACCAGAGTTCATTCTGGAGCATCTGAGCCGCGCCGATCATGGGTTATACTGTACACACGTTGGATCAATATACTTATCGATTTTTTCGAATGGTGATCAGGAATTGGAATATACCATTTGGATACCATCTGATGTCAGGTAAGGAATCTATGTTATCAGTGTTAGGATAATCAGACTCGTTTTCATGGAGATATAAGCGTTTCCACTATATGTGATATGGCTGTTTCACTGTAAAAGCCATGAGGAAATAATAGCAGCGATTATCACGAGCGTGCGCACACATATACTATTGACCATCTAGCGTTTATTTGAAAACGATTCATAAATAGACCGACAAATGATAACGTTCTGGAATATTCCAGTAAAAGGCGATTATCATGGGATGTGTTGTTTTATCTTCGAAACCGAGTGGTTTTCAAAATGCTATAAAAAGGAAATGAAGCGATAAAAACACAATCTGCTTTGCCAATGTTGACTGGAAAATTATTCTTTGATAAGCGATGGGCAGATTAGACACATAGCATAATTTAAAACATAGATTAGGTGATATTAACGTTACATGGGCCGTGGACCGTGGCATCAACGGGGTAAAAAGGAAAACACGGCCTGGCACTGAAAGTGCCATGGTTAAATTCATAATGTACCATCCCTCGCCAGCTCTATTTGTCTATGGAGAAGTTCCCCTTCTTTGCAGGGCTATAACTTTTTAAATTGTATTGCTAAATTGACATTATTATGGCCCATTCAATGTCCTATATCTATTGTTCACGGTGTAGCAACGTTATACTTTTTCATTCACATATTCATACTAAAATACGGTCTAAAGTATAAGTATGTTTTTATCGTTTTCTGCAGCTTTCTCCAGAACTTGATTTATAGCCCTAAATGCATTATATTGATGATCAAATACAGTTTGGTAGCGATCGGTGCCAGATAAAAAATGTCAACTGCACGTAGTTCTAGAAGTTACTACGTATGATCTGATGTTGACCGGATGGGCGGGGGGTCGTTTATAATTCCGTGGGCAACGTTATATCATTCATCTAGTGTGGGTGATATGATCATTAGAGCAGTTAGTATAGAGGACATTAGAAAATAACGCTGAAACTCACCGTAGCTTCCTCGCGCCGTTGGGAGATGAGCGTGGAACAGAATTTTTTCTATTATGGGATGGAGAAATACCCGATCCATTTCCAGGTTGTATAATAGTATATACGTCCAAATCATGTTGTTTATCGAGTTATGTGCACCGATCGATGTTCACTGTGTCAAGATGGAGTCTCTCTAACGATAGCGAGTGCCCGGACGAAATATGGGTGAGCACCGCTTCATCCACATGACTTCCTGTTGGGTGATCTGCCGATCGGCCACCAGATGGCGCTCTTGAACCGTTAGAGAGTTGAGTGGAGCTCAGCAGTATATCTCAGGTCCCCGGGGGAGAAATATGATTTCGATCACAGATTTTTGAAATATTGATATCAAAGACGTGTTACGGCGTCTTCGGCAGAATGAGCATGGCGGGGAATGACGAGTTACGGCGTTCCCGGCGATTAAAGGGTTAATATAGACGCGGCCGGCCGGCTTGGGAAGGGTCGGCCATGATCTTTCTTGCCCTCTTCAGCGCCCTCTTTGCGATCACACTGCCCTTTTTTGAGTGAACCTAATTTGTAAACAAAGGACATGCAGTCGCCAAGTCGTTCATTCTATTGGACCGATCATTTTCGGGGAAATCCTGCTCGCACACACACACACACACTCTCTCTCATGCTCGCTCACGCACACACACACATGCTCTCTCTCACGCTCGCGCACACATGCTCTCTCTGTCACTCACTCGCACACACACACCACACGCTTGCACACTCATTCACACTTGTTTCCAAAAACCCTGCGCTTCCTAGATTAGGTACTATATAAAGTTCGATTGCGTTCACATCAACAGCAAACCGCACCGCTCCACTTTGAAAGGGACCGAGTCCCAACTTTAATCAACAGTATTATGGCGTTTATACAGTTTGTTTAAACAAGTGAACGTCCTCCGAGCTCTCTCTCTCTGCCTCTCTCAGCTGTCAGATGCAGACTGCTCCGTGTGCCAACTGCGCTGGAGCAGATCAGGGGAAAGCTCCACACATAATGGGCATGTCTGCGCTGGTATCTCATCCGCGCAATGTCCTTAGTGGATAGCTCGCAAAGACAGATCAGATACCGTGCGCAAACCCCGCGCAGTTAAGGGTGCAATTCCCACTGCGCAATCCATTCTTAGTGGATCCTGCCCTAGGTCTTCAGGTGAAAGTCTGGGTCATGTCTGATGATGGCTACCTGTCCCGCATGGAGCTCTGAACCAGAGCAGTGGAGACCCACCACCTTGATAACAACAAAACACACTGAAGATTATATTGTAACAAGCTTGAGATAAACCAACCACTCTGTTACTCCCTGAAGAAGGCTAGATACTGAAACAAGTCAGGGTTCATTTTTAACTCTTGGGCTCTGTGGTCGATAACCTTGCTATGAAACTATTACGGTACTAACTGTTTACTTCTTGCAATATAATATGACATGCTATATAGTTTCAAGACTGCCACATTCACATAACCCATCTTGATGTGTCCCAATTGCGTGAATACTTTCGGCAACCAACATGTCCTTCCGCGTTGCTCTGATTGGCCAGCGTTGGCCAGCGTTCTCCTTCGTGAATACCAGCGCTCTATGCTCGTTCCCTACGCCGTGCATGCGCATGAGGCTCCCCCAGGTGCTCGTTTACACGCTACGCCGCGCATGCGCATGAGGCTCCCCCAGGTTAATACGCGACGCGATAATCCCCCTGGTTAATTACCTTTTAAATATCTGTTATGTGGTTAGGGTATGTATGTTTTTTAAATAAATGCCCAGTCTTGTAAATAATAATAACAATAATTGCGTTGTGAAACCTGTGGTGCTCAAGTGCAACATCCCTATATACTATATACTCATGTACCATGTTCTACAGTAAGTGGGGAGTGTAAACATTTATAGTTAAAGACAGTAGAGCTTGAGTACTTTCGATAGGGCTTTGATTCAAACCGGTGCATGAGATGAGGTTCTATATGTAGAACATGGTACAGTAAGTGGGGAGTGTAAACAGTGATTCAAACCCCCTCAATGTACAGTGACAGCTGGGCTGTGTTGTCACACGAAATAACGTTATGAGTGAATCTGGTAGTTGTTTTGATAAATATGTATTCTACGGATTCGAACATAACATTACATTTCCGCGATTAGCCTCGCTTGGCGTGTGAGTGCCTATATGTAGAACATGGTACAGTAAGTGGGGAGTCTAAACATTTATAGTTAAAGACAGTAGAGCTTGAGTACTTTCGATAGGGCTTTGATTCAAACCGGTGCATGAGATGAGGTTCTATATGTAGAACATGGTACAGTAAGTGGGGAGTGTAAACAGTGATTTAAACCCCCTCAATGTACAGTGATTCAAACCCCCTCAATGTACAGTGACAGCTGGGCATGTTGGTTGCCGAAAGTATTCACACGTCCCAATTGTCTTTAAATGTTACTTGTCCGAACACTTGTCCGTTACTTGTTCGGACAAGTTATGTTTTTTGTAGGTTTTTATAGATTTCTGCTACCGGGCAGTCCGGTAGAGAGAGGAAGAATGGGAGATAGACGGGGGGAAGACATTCGGCAAAGGTCGCCGGGTCCGGGAGTCGAACCCGGGACAGCCGCGTTGCACCGTAGTGCTGTACGCGGTGCACCACTCGGGCGCCCCGTCCCAATTGTCTTTAACTCATTTACAGCCAGCAGCTTTCACCATCTGCACTGTTTGGCGCCAGCGTTAATGACCATTTTAGCTATGTTTGCAGACCCATCGTGTGTTCTGTATTATAGCTATGGAGACAGACAATAGTATGGCTCATTTTACAGGCATTGTTCATAGCCCATTACTGACTAATCAGCTCATTTCTACACACTGTAGTTTGTTACATGCTAAACAGCGCCCCATTTCCGGAATAATCCAGTCTTTTTCCATAGCCAGGTGCAGATTTTGCCTAGTTCAGAGCTGAGGGGTTTTTCAACCTGTAACTTGTTCTTGTCAGAGACCAGCAGGGATGAGTCGTCACCGAACAGGAACAAGTTGCAGTCACAAGCTGACGACATGTCATTTGCATAAATTAGGAACAGTAGCGGTCCTAGTATGCTTCCTTGTGGAACACCACAGCTCACTGGGACGTGGGCTTTTCTTTTCACACAGTCTACTCACCTTGTGCATCTTTTTGGGTGCTGCACCCTTTTTTTCGCTCAGTCTGTGTTCTATCCCTCCGCCCCTCACTAGGACGGGTGTGAGGGCCCGGACCCTCCCCGTTGTTCTGATGGTCGTAAAGGGGGCCTCAGCATGTACATTTATCCGGCCTTCGCGTCCTGCTCCGCTCCTTGTACAATAGCGAAGCAGAACGCTATAACAGAACGGAATATAGCGAATGTTATCCTATAACCCTAGTTATATGAGTTCTGGCAAGAGTTCTGCTTTGCGCACTGAGGACCCCCGACTGTCTTTCGAATGAAGTTCAGACTCGGGAGGATGAGCACAGCACGCCACCGGGTTATATGCATAGCCGGAAGTGGGCGTGGCTGGGTAGATGTAAGGTGCATGAGAAATACTTTCAATGTATACGTTAGGTATGGAACAGGCTGTCCAATAGCGAAGCAGAACGCCTGCCAGAACTCATATAACTAGGGTTATAGGATAACCTTCGATAATTGAAAGAAATGTTGGCCAATATGAACAATATGTTCAATGTTACAGTATATGGGTCACTTGGCCATTAACTAAAGTTACTTGGAAAAAGTAGTTCAAGCTACTATATCTGTAACATTACATAACACAAAAAATTAAGTGACATGATTGTAAAAGAAAATACTGCAAGAATGCTAACTTGTGGGCACCCAAGTGGCAACCCATGTAACGCACTGCGTCGTGAAGCGGCCGATCCGGGTTCGATTCCCGGACCCGGTGTTCTGCCGAATTCTGCTGCACACCAGAATTGTGCTACCAGCGCTCCTGCGCTTACGCACGCATGCGCATGACCCACAATCGTTTACAAAGTGTTTTCACTCAACAATATTTTGCTACCTTGCTGACGAAAGTCTTGTTGATGGCATTGGCGAGCAATATCTTAAACATTTCAATGTCCCACATTTCAATAAACAATTTTAATATATTAATCATTATTGCTTTTGTCATTAATTCCCAACCATGCACTGCAAGTAATGTAATAGTAATGTACGTTACATAGCCTAGTGTAACCAGCGCGATCGCATATCTGGCACAAGCTGTTTGTTATGAATAGGCCTACTACCAGTGCCATTCTATTTAATCGCATCTGATGCGTCTAATCACTGTAAAATGTTAATTAATGTATTAGTTATTGCCATTATGTCATTGTCGCGTGGCAATTAAAATAGTACATTTTATAGTTCTTTCCTATTCTTTCTTTCGAATGATCAACTACTACTTTTAGGATTCAGCACCCAGATGTCAAAAGATAGGCGTGAGTTGAGCGTTTTATCTTGTTTTTTTATGCATCAAACATCACTTGTGTGTTATCCCTGGTCTGTATAGCAATGGAGAATATGTGGACTGAGCTGGTCACATTTCTTTCACTGAGAATATGCCCTGACGGGTAGCGTCTATGCCTTCTACAACGCTGTTCGGTTTCCGGGTTCCTCTGATTGGCCGCTGACCAGTGGAGGTTTCTCTATGACAACACGTGAAATACAAATTAACTCATAATTCATAATTATTATTAATTTACATATATATATATATATATTTATTTATTTATTATTATTATTATTATTATTATTATTATTATTATTATTATTATTATTATTATTATTATTATTAGAAAAGTTTTCCTCTGTAAAAAAAAGGCCAGTGAATTTTTTTTCCTCAAAAATGGCCAAAATTGACAGCTCTGAGCAGGCCTGCACTGCAGTAATGACTGCAGTAATATTCGTGCAGAATATCTGCACAGGTTGACCCAATTTAAATAAATAATAGCCAATCAAAATAGGCTATTAATGTCATCTAAGCACGGTCTGTGCAGTTTAACTCTTGCCATTGAATGGGGGATTGAATGATTGACAGCCTTGTTATCCAATCAGATAATGGTTTCTCTTGTGCCGTGCTGCGGCTCTGCAGCGAGCTTGTTTACAAAATAATTTTTATCTCAGTTTAAGAAGATAACTTGTTGGAGCTAACGTAGCTAAAGGGCTACCACCGCAGCTATCAGGCCCAGGGTGGAGTGTTTTGTTATTGTTCATGAACTTATTGTGCATCGTTTGATGATATATATATACACCTGCGATAAAAAGCTAAACGTGACAACAACAACAACGTCATCGCCTTGCGTGCACTTTGAATTCTCTAGTACTGTAGATAACGTTGCAATGGAGGAAGGAGATATTGTCGACTAGCTTGCTTGCTAGCTAACGTTACGCAAGTCTTGTGAATGTCTAAACAGGGCTGATGGCATTGATGAAGATGATATCAATAACAACAATGCCTCTCCATTGTGCATCGTTTGATGATATATATTTTTTTATCTCAGTCGTTGTAAAACGAAAGCCTGCAGTGCTTAGCCTGGACGCAGCCGAAGTGTAGTAGTTCTAACTTCACTCGGGAGACAAAAGCCAAACATAAATTTGATGCAACAAGCTGGCTCGCGATGCACTATTGTTTACATTTTCCATGGAATTAATGCGGCTCGAGTCGGACTCGTCACATGGAGAAGCTGCACTATTCAACGATAGATGAGATCGATCGAGATACCGTCTTTATGGGTAAGTCGTGTCTTCTTGGCTTTAGAATGTCAGTTTGTGTAACGTTACTCTAACCGAATTGAAACCGCATCATAACTCCTACATCGACCATGTCACTTTTCAAAAGGCATGAATGAATGAAAACTTTATTTAACAGATTGCAGAATGGGTACAATATACACTCTTAAAATATTTTTTATTTTTACGGGACTTTCAATGTATTATTTTACAGATTACTTTTGTTTTTCTACTTTAAGTGTAAATCCCATAAAAATACAGGAAATTCCATAAAAATACAGTAAATAACCTTTAATACAAATATTAACCATTAAATAAAGGTTGTAATCTGTAGATTGATTTAATAAGAAATTATCTTTTTTTTACAGGATTATTCCATTGCTTAATTGTCTTGAATGTTAAATTACATGTAAAACACCTAGAATATACATCATTTTACTGTATGTGAAAATAAGGCAACTTTCTGTTTTTTTGCTGTTAAACTTTAAATGTAATGTTAAATAATGTTAAAACAGTAAAAACCTTCAGTTATTCTACAGGTAATTCTTTTTAAATACATGTATTTGCTTAATTGTGTTGAATGTTAAATTACATTGAATTGTATGTAAAAACACATAAGATACTCATCATTTTACTGAATGTGAAAATAAGGCAACTTTCAGTATTTAAAAAAAATACGATCAAACTCCTTCAATAAAGTGACAGAACTTAAAGTTCAGCAGTGAAACACTGTTATTTCACAGGTTTTTCCTACATTTATGATGAAACACCTTCAATTAAGTGACATAACTAAAAGTTCAGCAGTGAAATACTGTCATTTGACAGTATTTTCCTAAATTATTACGATCAAACTCCTTCAATTAAGTGACAGAACTTAAAGTTCAGCAGTGAAACACTGTTATTTCACAGGTTTTTCCTACATTTACGATGAAACACCTTCAATTAAGTGACATAACTTAAGTTCAGCAGTGAAACACTGTTATTTTACAGGTTTCCCCATAATTATTACAATCAAACTCCTTCAATTAAGTGACAGAACTTCGTTCAGCAGTGAAACGCTGTTATTTGGCAGGTTTTTCCTACATTTATGATGAAACACCTTCAATTAAGTGACATAACTAAAAGTTCAGCAGTGAAATACTGTCATTTGACAGTATTTTCCTAAATTATTACGATCAAACTCCTTCAATTAAGTGACAGAACTTAAAGTTCAGCAGTGAAACACTGTTATTTCACAGGTTTTTCCTACATTTACGATGAAACACCTTCAATTAAGTGACATAACTTAAGTTCAGCAGTGAAACACTGTTATTTTACAGGTTTCCCCATAATTATTACAATCAAACTCCTTCAATTAAGTGACAGAACTTCGTTCAGCAGTGAAACACTGTTATTTGGCAGGTTTTTCCTACATTTATGATGAAACACCTTCAATTAAGTGACATAACTAAAAGTTCAGCAGTGAAATACTGTCATTTGACAGTATTTTCCTAAATTATTACGATCAAACTCCTTCAATTAAGTGACAGAACTTAAAGTTCAGCAGTGAAACACTGTTATTTCACAGGTTTTTCCTACATTTACGATGAAACACCTTCAATTAAGTGACATAACTTAAGTTCAGCAGTGAAACACTGTTATTTTACAGGTTTCCCCATAATTATTACAATCAAACTCCTTCAATTAAGTGACAGAACTTCGTTCAGCAGTGAAACGCTGTTATTTGGCAGGTTTTTCCTACATTTATGATGAAACACCTTCAATTAAGTGACATAACTAAAAGTTCAGCAGTGAAATACTGTCATTTGACAGTATTTTCCTAAATTATTACGATCAAACTCCTTCAATTAAGTGACAGAACTTAAAGTTCAGCAGTGAAACACTGTTATTTCACAGGTTTTTCCTACATTTATGATGAAACACCTTCAATTAAGTGACATAACTAAAAGTTCAGCAGTGAAATACTGTCATTTGACAGTATTTTCCTAAATTATTACAATCAAACTCATTCAATTAAGTGACAGAACTTCGTTCAGCAGTGAAACACTGTTATTCTACAGGTTTTTCCAAAATGATTACAATCAAACTCCTTCAATTAAGTGACAGAACACAAAGTTCAGCAGTGAATTTTTTTTTACAGATATTTGCTATATATTCTCTGTATTTTTACAGCCCAACTGCTGTATACAAATTCAAAATTACATTCAAATGACCTATTATTTGAAATCCCTTTAAAAGTATCTGGACAAGACATTTTTCTTTTTTAAATGTCAATGCACATTAGGGAAAATGAATGATGTTCAAATAAAAGCCCAAGTTCTAATCTATCGGTTTTCATTTCATGTTTCAATCTGCTCCAGAGGCTGATATAAAAGGTTTTATTAACTGACAATTCTGAAAATCTTTCCAAAAAACCCTAATTGCATAGGTTTTAATAGGAGTTTTTAGCAGGCGTTTTATGTCTAAATGGGTTAAGTATTCATTTTGCATGGTCTCAGCTGCACTCCAGTTCAACAACCCACAAGCAAGCACTCTTCTCAGTATATTTGGAGTACATACAGTTGATATATACAGTTGATATACCTTGTAAAAGTCAGTACAGTTAATGTGTCAAAAGTAGAAATAAGCATTTAAAAGCTCTATTCTCCAATGTGGATGATAATCTGCCAATGGTGAAAAGGAAACGACTATATCTAGCATAATATTGTATAGTGCTGAGAGATGAGTCGGCGGTGGTGTCTCGAAGGAGAGCGGTATTTATTAGCACAACATTTTATATGGAAATCACAACATTTATATGGAATGTCACTGTAAACCAGTGTTCATTTTGGCAGCTATTTTCATTTTAGTTTTAGTCTTAGTAATGTGTCAAGTGCTCCTTTTTCGTTAATCATATTTAGTCATTTTCATTTATTCTTTTCGTTTAGTCAGTTTTAGTCAACTAAAATGTCTGAGCATTTTAGTAAACGGATGACATTTTTGTCTATTTTTAGTCAATGGAAAAAAACTTGGCAGAAGTCAGAAATAGTCAACATGGAACATATTCTGATTTAAATTGCGTATTTATTTTTTAACCTAGGGGAATCTGAGTCGGCGGCACAAGTAATAAACAGGAAGGGTGCAGCACTCACTGTCGATCTGTGAATGGAGAAATAACTTAATAAGACAGTCACATTATGTCTGGCCTTGCTCACCTGGCAGCGATTTATTTGAAAATATTAAATAACAGTAACAGCAGCCAGTGTAACAGTGTCAACAACACTAACAGGATACTGTGTTTTGTAAACAAACAAACACAGTAGTAGTTGAACTTGAGTAGATAATAGTACAGTACAATAGTGTATAGTACACACAGTAGCAATCTGATTGCAATCTGCTTGCATAAACATAAAATGATAAATCACATTTTGAGGTTGTTGTGTAAAGTGCCACATGGTGATGGAAGGTCTGGTTAGGGGTTAGATTTAGAGGTGGTCTAGGTTTGGTTAGGGGTTAGAGTTAGAGATGGTCTAGAGGTCTGGTTATGGCCTCTATTAACCAGACCTAGACCACCTCTGACTCTAACCCCTAACCAGACCAAGACCACCTCTCTGACTCTAACCCCTAACCAGACCTAGACCACCTAGGCTCTTACTCTAACCCCTAAGTTAAGTTTGGTGATGGTCATTGGTCAGTGCTGGGCTGCTGCTGGCAGCGGTTTATTCTATAACAACATGATACTGTAAACTAAACACAGTAGTACACACTGATTGTAATCTGCTTGCATAAAAACATACATTCTGAGGTCAGTGTACTGTTAAAGTGCCACATGGAAGAGGTCTGGTTAGTGGTTAGAGTTAGAGGTGGTCTAGGTCTGGTTAGGGGTTAGAGTTAGAGGTGGTCTAGGTCTGGTTATGGCCTCTATTAACCAGACCTAGACCACCTCTGACTCTAACCCCTAACCAGACCTAGACCACCTAGGCTCTGACTCTAACACCTAAGTTAAGTTTGGTGATGGTCATTGGTCAGTGCTGGGCTGTTGCTGGCAGCGGTTTATTCTATAACAACATGATACTGTAAACTAAATACAGTAGTACTAGTAGTACACACTGATTGCAATCTGCTTGCATAAAAATATACATTCTGAGGTCAGTGTACTGTTAAAGTGCCACATGGAAGAGGTCTGGTTAGTGGTTAGAGGTGGTCTAGGTCTGGTTAGGGGTTAGAGTTAGAGGTGGTCTAGGTCTGGTTATGGCCTCTATTAACCAGACCTAGACCACCTCTGACTCTAACCCCTAACCAGACCTAGACCACCTAGGCTCTGACTCTAACACCTAAGTTAAGTTTGGTGATGGTCATTGGTCAGTGCTGGGCTGCTGCTGGCAGCGGTTTATTCTATAACAACATGATACTGTAAACTAAATACAGTAGTACTAGTAGTACACACTGATTGCAATCTGCTTGCATAAAAATATACATTCTGAGGTCAGTGTACTGTTAAAGTGCCACATGGAAGAGGTCTGGTTAGTGGTTAGAGTTAGAGGTGGTCTAGGTCTGGTTAGGGGTTAGAGTTAGAGGTGGTCTAGGTCTGGTTATGGCCTCTATTAACCAGACCTAGACCACCTCTGACTCTAACCCCTAACCAGACCTAGACCACCTCTAACTCTAACCCCTAAGTTACGGTTGGTGATGGTCAGTGCTGTATTCTATAACAGTGTAAACGTCCGTGCGGAACCAAAGTGCTCAACCATAATATACTATAATGTGTATATGTACTGTATATCACTTTATATACATGCCAACACTAATTTATTAATCATATTGTAAATAAGCTGTGTATACCAACTATGGGGTGCTCTTTGCCATGTGTGTATGGATATATATATATATATATATATATATATATATATATATATATATATATATATATATATATATATATATATACATACACACACACACATATCCATGGCAAAGAGCACCCCAGTTGGTGTACAGCTTATTATTTATAATATGATACAGTATTTATGGGATAAATATATATGCATGTGTGTATATGTGTATGTATACAGTATATACAGAACAATGCTATAAACATCATGTATGAATATGTATCATGTATGAATATGTGCAGGTATATATGTGTATAAAAAATGGGAGTCTTCAGGCGTAGGCCCAGCAAGCTATATAGTGCTTCTTCCTATCCCTTTTCGGACAATGCTGCAACAGCAGCTGGTAAAACTTGCGATTTATGACCATTGTCATGTGTCCAATATAAAAATTAACTGAACTGAAAACAAGAATGTTATTCATCCTCTTTCTTCCAGTGCTGCTGTATCTTGTTTCGCTTCATTTTAGTCCTGATGGCTCTGGATTCTCTGTAATACACACAAACAGAAATACTATTTCAATCAACCTCATGGAGAAATAAAGAAGAAATTGCATCAGATTGATGTCCAAATCTTCAGAATTTGGACATGAGACCATTCTGATCTTGTGAGCTCACGTTTCACTGCCCACATCATTCTGGCAAATCTCCATAGAGAGAAGTTTGTAATCTACGAGAAGAGGTGGTTTAGGTGTGACAACAGTGAGAAGCAACTGTTCATTTCAAAACACCAATGGCGGAGGTTAGCGTAGATGCTGCTATTAACATTAGTTATATCTGAAATGAAATGAGTTTCTTAATTGGAAGAGCAAAGAACAGCACTGAAGGTTTTCTTTCCTGTGGAAACTGTATTCGCTTTACTCCCGACCTTGTGGTGGAAAGAATTAGATTTACCTGAATAGAGGTTGATCCGATCACCTGCCAAATAGTTTTGAAAAAAGGGACATGAAATAAATCACAAGTAATCAAATGAATTAACAGCAAACTCACCAGTCATTACAGCCAGTCATGCTCTGATATCTTCGATATGAGTGACAGGACCTTGGGATTGACTGCGAGACACTTCTTATTGCCTTGTTTGTGGACTTTTGAGCCCTTGTCCGGATTTATCTTGAACATGCATCTGTAGAGGAGTGGTACATAAAAGGATTGACATCGTTATCAAATGGTGTACATTTACACAATTCCGTTCATTCTCACATTGGTGGGCCTTGGCTGCATACCGTGATACTGCTATAGCCTATGTGTGTGCTGCTCTCAATGAATGTTTGAAAGAATGGGCTCTGTCACTCATGCCCTGCCTTCTGCACTGCATTGATTCACTCTCAAACTGCTACAAGGACTTTATGATTAAAAGTTCATTATGCTGCGGTTAGGTGGCCGAGCGGAGATTGCGTTCGTCACCAACCCCGGAGCTGTGAGCTGGATTTGCCTGTTCGAATCCAGCTCACAGCTCCGGGGTTGTCACCAGCTTGGATGGCCGTCTGCACTAATACAATTGGCTGTATTAGAGGGTGGGAGAAGCTGGCGGGGTGGGTCCGGGTCGTTGTAAACAGCGACTCCTACAGTTCGGTCGGGGCGCCTGCTAAGCGCGGATAGGACTTGAGGGGGATAGTGTGATCCTCCCACACGCTACGCCCTCTCGATGAGAATCCACGCTGCCAGGTGAAAAGAAGCGGTGATTGGCTGGACGTGTGTCGGAGGAAGCACGTGGTAGCCTCCACTCTCCCAGATGATCTGACTGTGGGGGGTAAGTGCGCAGCGACCAGGAAGGGACTGGGAATTGGCATACGACTATCATTGGGATGGGAGAAAATCGGTGGAAAATGGAGGGGGAAAAAGATAAAAAAAAATAAAAATAAATAAAAATCATTATGCTGGTAAATGAATAAAAAGATGAAAAAAATATACAATTACCTTTGAAGAAACTCCATTGTTGCACCCAGCTCTACAGGATAGTCGATGTTGAGGGCATAATAGATCATGAACATGGCATTGACTGCTTCAGTGAACGTTGAGACTCCATCATTGACCACCACCTGGTCCACTGCTACCATGAAGACAGATGCAGTCAGTGGGCTTTGTCCTGTGAAGGTATGACAGACACACGCGCACACACACACACACACAGAAAAATAGACAAAACTGAGCTGACAAGTTTTAACATTAGCCAAAATGCGGGCGGCTAGGTGGCGCAGTGGGCAAGGCGTTCGCCACCAATGCAGGAGATGCTGGGTTCGAGCCCAGCTCTCGGCGTTGCTACCAGCTTGGCTGGTTGTTCATACTAATACAATTGGCAGTATTAGGGGGTGGGAAGCTGGTGGGTGGGGATTGGACGTTGTGGACAGCGACTCCTACAGGTCGGTTGGTGCGCCTGCGCAGTAGAATCAGGAAGCAACGAGGGCGGCGTGTCTCTCCCACGCAGACCCTCGCCGCTGAGAGATCACGCTGTGCAGGTGAAAAGATGTGACGGCTGCCTCCTTGAGTACCGGAGGGGACACGTGATGCAAGGCTTCGTCCACATTGCAGCCGGCTTGTGGGAGGCATGGCCTAACAGCGTTCGAGACAGGGGAGGGTAGGGGGAAGGGTAGGGTAATTGGACAATACGAAATTGGGGACGGGAGAAAAATAGAAAAATGGGGAGAAAAAGTAGATACAAAAAAACATTTATTTTTCGATAATTCACCGCTGTCATGGGCAACGCGCAATAATGACCGCTGTCAGGGGCAACAGAGCGCTATTGACCAATCACAATCAAGCATTTTGATCGCAGTCACGAAAGCTAAGCATTACCATTATGCACAACTGCACTACATCAGTGCAATCAAGTCCACACACCTGCCGGGTGCCGGCGATGACAGAGGAGCCACAGAACAACTGAGTCTGCATTTGATCTCATCTTGTCGATGGTGTAAAATGAATTAGGTATATTGTTAGTAAGTTAGCCATGTAATAAGCGGGATAATGTATAGCTATACTCTGTCAATGTCGCAAAATAATTGACCTTCACTGGGTTTAGAACACCTCGGCTGTGCCTCGGTGTTCCAGAACGCAGTGTCTGTCAATTATTTTGCGACAATGACAGAGTATAGCTATACATTATCCTTTACTTAACTTACCACACAGCAATATGCATGGGGTTGTGGGAAGATCCTGAGAGTTCACATCTGCTGCAAGACAGGTATCGTCAACATTTATGAGCATCTTGTTTTGGTCTTCTTTGAAGTGAGCTAAAAGCAGTAACACAGTCCCAACGGAGTCATCACAACCCGCAGCCTGGATTTGAGGTTGGAGTTTTCCTGCAACACTATCTCTTTCTGGGCGCAGACACTTGAAAAATCCCAGGACTCTTTTGTATTTTACATTCATGGCCTCTTGGAATTCTTCATTTATCTGGACCCCAGTCAGTTCATTGAAATGAGCCTTCAAGCCAGTTGTGTTGAAAAGATAGGGCCATTCTTTTTTCAAAGTCTGTGTGTCTTTCTCATCTAGGACATCTCTTCTCTGGGAGGCAAACGTGTTAGTCATCAATGCTTCTATTTTCTTCTCATCTTTCTCATTTTCCTCAAACATTTTATGTAGGTCCTCTTTCATCTTCCTCTGTGATTCGTCATTTGCAGCACGCAGTTGAGGTTCTGGGTTCACACATCCATAAGACATTTTCCTTCATGTCTTTCCCTTGTCAACACTGCTGGGAGTCATCGTTGGTGGACCTATCCTTTTGTGGTTGTCCACTCTGCATTGTAGTTGTTTTGCTAGAGCATCGTAGCCACTACCTATGACTTGATCCTCAATCACATCCTTGAATGACTTAGGATAATCTTGTACCATCTTGCGGGCAATTTCATTCAAATGTTTCTTTTGAGGATGTTTGCAGACAACCAGGATTTCTGCGGAAATCAACCTCACTATTTCTCTTCTATCCCTCGCCGTTGGCCGCTCTTTATTCTCCAATATTTTTTGTATATTCTACGGCATGATGTTCCACTGTATCTTGAAACTGAAGTGCCAGTTATTGTCCAGTGCTGCTGTTCCCTTCTCACGGCTGATGGAGCACTCATTGGTGGAGGACAATGAGGACATCGGCAGACCTGGAATACAGTAAGCCATAATTAGCACAGATATGAGAGATTGGTTGTTTTGCCTCTGAGACAATATCATTTATATTTTAAATGAAACAATGAACTATGAGGTAAAAGTTCAGAATGTCTGCTTTCAATTCATGTGTTGTTTTTTAACATACATTGAACCATTTTAGAATAGTGCCATTCTGTATGACAGGTGTTTATTTTTTTTTAAACACATTTACATAGTCAGTAAGAACAGTTTTGGGCCGACCATTTACCAATTGAATTCAACATCCCCAACAGTATACATGGTAAATGTATTGTTACGACCCTGGCTCATGGGTACGCAACCTATGTGTATTCAACACCAAAACCCTGTGCTCTAACTCAAAAATGCTACTAAACCAAGGAACTACTAATATAACTATAAACTAATGTACTGGTAACCCCACGGACAAGGACTGTAAGAACCTGACAGCTCTTTCACTAGGCACAGACAGTGCATGTGTGTTACTGGGTCTGCCTTTGAAGCTCCCCAGCAGGTAACCAATCAGCACTAATTGGCTAATTGGCAGCCCTCACCTGTATGCCCTGGTGACACAGGAGTGACTAGGCCTCTAGAACATAACATGTACGCACGTTTATTTGTGATGGGGCATAGTCTTGGCGTGAACGGAGGTGACAAGGAGCTTGTAGGCGAGCAGGAGTCAAACAGCGCATCCGCATTTCTGTCTGGAGTGTTGTTGGGAAAGTCTGTAGAGGGGTCCAAAATGGTAGTGAATGATAACGTTATTTTCAAAACAGGCACAGAGGAGTATTATCATATTGTTTGGACCACCACCTCTGCAAGTACACTACTCAGTGCGACCATGGTTGGATGTTAACAGTGAAGACGGCAACAAATTGAGCCCACAATATGAAACTCAAATTTGAAACTTAAATCAGTGTATTTAAGGGGGGTAGGCTCCCAGATTTCTATGTACTTTTTATTATAATCTCTGCATTTGTCATAATGTCTCGATGGTAATCAATAGATTATGATGATAGGTGCATTCTGGTTCGGTTTCTGACGCACAACTAGGCCGTCCAATTAAACCTGCTGGTTTGAGTTTTGATTGGGTGGAGGTAAATCTTCCCCTGACCCCTTATCCATTATGGATTTTGATTTGACATCATAATTTATTGATTACCATCGCGACATGACAAATGCAGAGGTTATAACAAAAAAAAAAGTACACAGTACATTTCACAGAGTAAATTCTACTCAAAATGAGTACATTTGACTCAAACTGAGTAAGATTTTACCCAAACCAGTTTGAGTAAAATGTACTCAGTTTGAGTACAATTTACTCAGTTTGAGTAAATTTTACTCTGTGAAATGTACTGTGTATATCTGGGAGCCTACCCCCGCCCCCCCTTAATAGGAGAACCCATTAGAACCCTAATACTTGAACTCATTCCATGTGTACCTCATTAAGGCAGCAGCTAATTATGTAATGAGCACAGTGCAATCTCCTTTCTGGTCGTAACAGACCTCTCAAGTATTGTCATTTGAAAGGAAAGTGTGCACAATGGTTTTACTTACTGCTGCTAGAAGAAAAAATGCCTGAACTGGCAGGAAAGGCTGTAGACGGGCTACTGGAATCTTCTTCCGATTCTCTGCGGTTGTAACCTAAAGATAGATACTTTATTAATCCCATTTTGTTAAACAAAAGTCAGTTTGACATACACTCTACTATATAAAAATGAAGACATGCTCAAATAGAGTGACAGTCAATGTTTCACTTACGCTTGGCATGATCAATGAACTTTCTGGATTCCACCGGCTTCAGTACACCTTCAAGTTCATGCGGTTGCAAAAACTGTAGATCGTCCACACTAGTCACTCCGAGGCCGTCAAGTAAATCCAGTAGTAAAGGTTGTAGTCCAGAGCCTGGAAGCACTGCATTTATGTAACTGCCCAGGTCACCCATGACTACAAAGAAAGATAAACACAGCTTGAGCCCAGATTTAGCTAAAAGCTAGCAGGTGAAAAGATGCGACAGGCTGCCTCCACATGTATCAGAGGGGACATGTGATGCAAGGCTTCGATCCTCCCTACAACCGACCAGTGGGGGGCATATGCGAGCAACAATCAGGACAGGGGAGGGAGAATTGGCACAAGAGGTAAATTGGGATGGGGAGAAAAATCACAGAAAAGGCAGAAAAAGTAGATAAAAAAAAAAAAACAGTAATGAAAGCTGTTTAGGATGGTAGTTCAATGCTAAATAAATACGGCTGTTTTTATTGGCTCACCTGGGGTGGCATTGGCTGAGGGGCACAGCTGTTTGATGCCAGCTCCTCCTTGCAGTGTGTGGAAGTGTGTGAAGACACTGAACGCCCAACTGCTGACACCTATCCTGCCACTTTGCCTGAGTCTGTCCTCAGTGTGTGTGTGTGTGTGTGTGTGTGTGTGTGTGTGTATGAGAATGATTTGGATGCCTATACTACATGTTATATATGCCTCGTGCAGCAATTTAGAATTTAGAATGTATGTACCCAATCAATTATGAATCGAATCATTACTCCCAAGAATCAAGATCAAATATAACTGAGATTCCCATCCCCTCCCCAACTAATCAGCCACCCCATATATCGTCAGTAGCGAATTCAGTAAGCTACTGATCCAGAACACTGTGTTTAAGGGACAGGACTGTCATTCCACATAGACTATATGCAGCTAGTGGATAAAAGTCCAAACACTGTTCAGCATTGATGCAAACCATTTGTCTAGCTGCTTCTCCAAGGTTATAGAGGCCATACTCTGCCAGATAGGATGACGAGTGTGGTATCACCAGGAAGTACACACACTTGTTTTCCTTCATCAAAATGAGCTCAATTTGTCCAAATTCCACTGACTCTTCATTCTTAATGCATAGAAAATAGCCTTTCCTATACAGGGTACCCTTCCACTGCACTTCTGTGGACACCAACTCAGGATGTGGGAGCGAGCTTGCTTTAACCGCATCACGCACTTGGTCACTGTACAAGTCAGTGTGGTAAGGAAACATGTTTTTTACTTGCAAAGTTGCAGGAAAGAAAGAGCTGGAGTTCAGATATGACTGAAGCAGCTGATGATTGTTTGCAAGTGTCTTACACACATTTTTGAAGTTCTGTGTCCTCCTTATGCATCTTTTGAAGTATGAGTGTTTGCTCTCAAACCTCATCGTCCACAACCATATGAGTGGACCAAGTTTCACGATCAAAGAGGGATAGTGGACGAGGTAGTGATGTTTTGGTTTGAGTTTCTCTGTGGGAAATAGTTGTTTCCTTGTTTCAAGATAATCTTGAATCTGAACATTGAGGAAACAGATTTGAGGTACAGATATCTTGGGCGCACAGACCAACTCACAAAGCTCTTTCAGCAAGATCAGTAACTGCCACACTGGATCCTTAGTATCCGACATCTTATCCCCAATAATCACTGGTAGAAGTCTCAAAAGACACCAATTCTCAGCCGCCTGACCACCAATCTTCATACCACTTATACTTACTTCACAAGGAGCAGAACCAGCATCAGAACCCACATATTTGAACTGTGCGATTCGTCGGTTCAGCTGTGTGTATGTGAACCATTTCTTCACCTTTACAAAATACCTCAAGTAAAGGGTAAGGTCATAGGCTACTACGCCTTCAAACAAGTCATGGCCTATGCATGGTGGGAGCCCTGGCTGGCATACATGGAAATACTTAAGAGAGTTGAAAACAGAGTCAAACTTGAGTCCCTTTACATGTGTTGCCTCAGAGTCCTGTAGTTGTCGCAGTGCTTCCTTGTAGGTCTCAACTGTTCTTACCGGAAACCGGTCTGTCGGGTTGTCCATTTTATTTGTAGGCACTAAGCAATACCTGCAGCAGTGACTAGCAGTACTGAAATTCTCAGTAAAGCCACCGATCGAGTGAGAGCCTAAATTGTCCCCCAGAATACATACGACTGTTGCCCGCACCACCTGGCCAGATGAAGTGACCAGTCCATGCCTCTCAAGTTCTCTAATATCTGACAGCATCCGTGCAAACAACTTTTCATGTGCAAAGTACTTAAAGTACCTCTCAGGACACAGAAGCAAAAGCTGCAAGTTGTCAACACTAGAACGATAGATTGCCTCGAAGTTGGCAAGTGTAAAGTAAACTCCTACAATTTTGTGCTTCTTCTTTGATGATCCAAGAGGGTTCACTACCTCAAATCCTGGTACAAGATAAGCTTTAAACTTATACCTGGCTCCATGAATAAGTCATTGGACTTGAAAACGGATCCATCGCAAATATCAGTGAACACATTAGTAGAAGCAGCATTATTTTGTGGCTTCACACACTGTTGCCACACAACTGGGTCTTTTAACATGGATCGTAAAGTATCCTGAAGTGGGATATATTGTGCATAGCACTCCCTTCTATTCTCGTCTGTGCCAAGATAAATAGCCTGTGGGTGCACATATGAAAAGTTCTTTTGGAAGAACATCTTTCTTCTGTGCCCAGTGGAAAGGTGAGAGCTGCACAGCGAATGCAAATCTGCTTCTCCCAAAATACTCAAAACACTGTCAATATCAGTCTCAGACAAGTTTGTTTTAGCTCCCATTAACTTTTTGAATTCCTTCTTAGTGTACCGATGACACGTATCATTCAAACTGTCAATTTCTTCAACAATAATCTGTATTGTTGATGATGGAATGAGGCATTTAGCCTGCAGACGCATGTAAAAAAGGCATAGATTTTTTTGATACAGGGCTCTCATTTCAGTGTCATCTGGCATGTCGTCAGATGAACTTGCTACATGACTTTCATCTAAATCCCTTTGCACCTCAGCGGAATCCTGAGTAGACTGCGATTGTGTAGGGCCAGGGGTTACAAACAACTCTGTTTGATTAATATGCAACCGTGCGATATGGCTAGTGAATGATGATTTTACTTTATAGGTTTTGTCACAATTTGCAAATGGACATTTTACTGTCTCTTTTTTCAATATATGCAATTTCAGATGTGCAATGACATCCCTGAGATTAGTATATTGCTCCTGACAACTTGCGGCCTCGCATTTGAATGAACATCCTATATAATTTCTTTGTGAAGCAGATACATGGTCACGGTACATATGTTTTTTCAAAGCAGTATACTTCAGAAACTGATGTTTGCAGTCAGCCACACCACAAGGGAATTGCTTGTTTGCTTCATGTCTATGAAGTAACTGATGGTCAACATAACGTTTAAGCGATTTGAATGACAGGCCACAGGACTTACATTTACATGTATGACCAGGCATTTTTCAGAAGTTAAGTATTCCCTCAAATCTCATGTTACATCTAACAATTCCAGGAAGTTCTGTGTGTGTGCATGTGTATATAACCTGTCCTAAATCTGCAGATAGGCTAAATGTTGCAACTGATGAAGCGGAACTGCAATCCAAACTGTTGAGACAAAATAAGTGGAAGTGAAGCACAAATAAACTTCAAAAAAGGTTATTTCTAGTGCCGTCAGGCAATTAAAAAAATTAATCTAATTAATCGCATTTTAACCGCATAACCATTTTAGGCCTGATATTTTATATTCTATAATCATATTTCAAATTGCATGCGTCCGGATGGCAGAATTCAGTACTGTATCTACAAAACCTTCTGTTGTATTTTTGTTCAATAAACAATGTGGACTAGGCCAACAGTGACTTTCATGAAGAATGGGGAAAAAAAGTATTGAAATTGACCCAGTTTTAGCGTTTTTATCAAACATTTTGTCTGCCCAACACAATCACCGCACGTGCATATTTTAATCAATGGTTCATATGTAATCGAAATGATCGTCACAACAGGTGCAGGGCACCAGGGGGCGCTGAGAGTCACACACAGCTAGTGGCATGGCACTGATATATGCTTGCTACTACTAGCCGAATGAAAATGTATCTGTTTCACCTAACACTATTGCTCCGTGATTATAGCCACCCATCTCTAAAGCCACAACCACGTTACCATATTTGTAATAATGTAAATCATTGTGTCGTTGTACACATATTGTGTTTATAACGTTAGTAGCTAACATAGCTTAGCTTGGTAGCTATTGTGCTAACAAAATATCCCGACATCCGGCTCGCTGGCCGGCATGAACGGCCGACCCAAAATGGTTCTCTCCTCTCTGTACACCCCGTCCCCACGGGTACCCTGCCGGGGGGCCATGGACGCGACAACGGCGACAATGGTGGCAGCCTGTAGGGCATAGATATCTATAATAGAATATAGATGTCTATGCTGTAGGGTGCTCGAGCCCGTAAAGGCTAGTGGTTCACGATAGCTATGAGCTAACAACGGCCGCCGCTGTTGTCGTGTCCACAAGCTCCTCCGCAGGACACCCGCGAGGACGGGGGCACACAAAGAGGAGAGAACCATAGGCTAACGTCAGTGTAGTGGTCCTGACTGTAGGCAGCAGGGACGGCGGAGCTATATACTATATAGGCTAACTGTGATGCAGCTAGTGGGCCACCATTGAACTAGTACTATGACCCGGACGGGCAAGGCATTTCCTGAAGTGACGTCACGGCCGTGCTAGCTTTTAGATTCGGCTCATTAATATGCACCTGGCTGTAGTGACGTCGGCGTTTGATAAGCTTTTTTGATTCGCACGTGCATGTTATTCGTGCGTGGACCTTTTTAACTCTTTCAGAGTGGCATTTCCGGTGTCAAATGGAAAAAAATAAATAATGAAATTATATACCAATGATGTAAACTACCCATAATTGATCAGTAGGGTTTAACCTGGAGGTTGGGCTTTAATCATCTTTAGGATAGAGGGGGGTATCATGCATCCCCCCGGAAATATACTTCTAACCAGTGTTTCTAGATTTGAAAAAAATTATAGGCTTATGTTAACAAGTTGTCAGAGTGTCCCATGTATCATTTATATGCAAATTAAGGACATGATTATCAAAAAACCGCAAACAAATCTGTTTAATATATCTCAGCCAATATTGCAGATAACTGAACCAATTTGGACAAGTCAATCAGGGCAAGCTTATTTGACGCATATCTCGCCTAGAAAGGCTTTCGAAATAGTGAAATGCCATTTGATGGTAGAAATTCGTTTGTTTTCACTCATAAGATGGCGGCGGTCATAAGATGGCGGCGGTCTCGTAACAATAACCTGCAAACCATCCACGTGGTACATACATGTACATAGGCTATACTATAGGTGGCAGTGAGATCCTGCTGTAACAACCTCTGTGGAAATATTATCACATTTAAAAAAAGATAAAATCTCCTAACACTTGGTTATAAGTTTAACCTTAACCTAAACAAACGTATTGCTGAAAATATACACTCTATGACTGCTGTCATATACTGCAGAGAACTCTTTCATGGCAAATAAGTAATCTGGTCTTTCCAAAGACATGCGGGACACGTGTGCACGAATACACCTTAAATGATTTTCGAATATAATGCAAAGTTTTGTTCATATTGATTCTACCAAGTGTATACTTTTTATTTCTGAATTTCCCATTCTTAATTCTTACATGCGTGCATGAACACATTCATTGCTTTAGCTGCTTTGCACGAACAAACATGTACGCTAGCATATTGTTACGGTAAAATACGTGGAAATGTACATTTTAAGACAAGACGACAGTCGCAGATTTCTATTATATAATGACTATTTGAAAACAATGACTTAATATAAATGTCTTACTGGGTCGGGTCTTGCTGCTGTTCCTGTTTTTCAGGGCGGAAAAAGTTTTTTTTTTTGTGTGATGAGGATTTATATAAGAACCTCCCATGCGCAGAACAGCTTGCATAGGTATCTGTGTCTTTTGCCGGTAGCTAAATGACAATGTAATTATAATGTGATTGATTGATTGATTGATTGATTGATTGATTGATTGATTGATTGATTTAAAAGTTTATTAACAGATTGCAGAATGGGTACAGTGCAGTACAGCTCAATACATACAATTGTTAAGGGGATGCAGACCAGAGAAAGACTTCCCCCATTTTCAATTCATCATATGTACACGACTTACAGATAGACAGTACTGCTACATCTATACATTTATGACATACCAGATTTGCAAATACAGTACTGTTTGTGATACAAAAAGTGTCCAGAAAAAGAGTGTATATACATTTGACGTCGAAACTGTATACATTGGAGGAGGTTGGGTAGGTGGGGTGGGGTTGGGTGGGGTGGGGGGGGGGGGGGGGCTGTACATTGGAGGTGGGGGGGGGGGGGGTTGGGCAGGGGGGGGGGGGACAACTGGGTTAGGAAATGTCTCAACTCATTCAGAACGCAGCGGCCCGCCTGATCTCAAACCTACCAAAGTCGGCCCATGTCACCCCACTTCTTAGGGACCTGCACTGGCTCCCCATTGCTGCACGAATCCGCTTCAAGGCCCTCGACCTAGCATACCGTGCGGCAAAGGGAACCGCTCCCGCCTACCTCCGGTCAATGGTTTCTAACTACACACCCTCAAGACCCCTACGCTCTGCATCTTCTGGCCGCCTCAGACCTACTCCTATCCAAGCTCCGGGAGGGTCATCAAAGAGAAGTCGCCTATTCTCAGTCCTTGCCCCACAATGGTGGAATGAACTATACCCACCCCAGTTAGGACAGCCGAAACACGTCCAATCTTTCGCCGTCGACTAAAGACGCACTTCTTCAACCATTATCTGAATAAAAAAAAAAAATCTAACCCTAACTAACCGTACTGTCATGCACTTGTCCTAATAAACTAACCAGCACTCAACACTTTGATGAACATTGTTGCTCAGCTTGTGCCCTTCCTGATGGCTTGTCGTACAGAACATGTAAGTCGCTTTGGATAAAAGCGTCAGCTAAATGACTAAATGTAAATGTAAATGTAAATTTGTAGGGGCCATGTTTCGAATTGCAGTATCCCGTATAGGTGTTCTTTGAGGGTGTTTTTGAAAGTGGGTAGTGATTCACATTCCTTTACAGCTTTGGGTAGGGCGTTCCACATTGATGTGGCATAATTGCGAAACGTGTTTAGTTCATTGTTTGAGCCGAATCTGGGTTTAACATGATTTGTTGAGCTTCCTCTAGTGGTTGTGGTATTCACTGACCTTTGGGAAGTATTTTGACATGTACATGGGTACCTTAGTCGTATAGTGTATCTTGTAGACCAGGCCCATTGCAAGTTGCTGTACTCTGTTGTCTACTCTAAGCCATGGTTGTCAAAGTGGGCAGGGGTGAGGTGGGTTCTGGGGGTAAGGTCAAGTAGTAGTCTGACCAGTTTGTTTTGTGATGTTTGTAATTTAGATTTAAGCGCCTATGAGGTGCTTTGGTACCATGAGGTGCACGCATAGTCGTAGTATATTGAATGAGGGCTCCTGCCAGAGTCTTCAGGGTATTCTTGTTTCTTGAGGAGATCCGGTACAAGAATCTAGTTCGTTGGTTGACTTTTTTTTATTACATTGGATGCCATTTTGTCACAGGAAAGATTTGCCTCTAGGATGGAACCCAGGTAGGTAATTTCGTCTTTCCTTGTGACAATATTGTCACCCATGCACTGCAACTGAGAAGCCGTCGGTCTTGCTGAGTTTGTTATTTGAACCGAAGAGAATGGACTCTGTTTTGCCCATGTGTAATGATAGTTTGTTATCAGCGAGCCATATGCAGATTTTGCCTATATAGTTCCGAGCTGAGGGTTTTTTCAACCTGCAACTTGTTCTTGTCAGAGACCAGCATGGCTGAGTCGTCCGCAAACAGGAACAAGTTGCAGTCACAGGCTGACGACATGTCATTTGCATAAATTAGGAAGAGTAGCGGTCCTAGTATGCTTCCTTGTGGAACACCACAGCTCACTGTGAGGGGGGGGATAGAGTATACCGTTTACCTCTACCATCTGTTCTCTCCCCTCCAGGTAGGATTGCATCCAGCTCACTGATAAGCTATCAAAATCAATTGCTTTTAGCTTGTCAATCAGAATGGAGTGATTGACAGTATCGAAGGCCTTTTGTAGGTCCAGCATGACCATGCCGCAGTATTTGCCCGCGTCCACCTCTTGTTTGATGTGGTCGTTCAAATAGAGGAGGCATGTGTCAGGGAGCAGCTAGATATATAGCTTAGCACAAGGGCTGGAAGCAGTAGGGAGCAGCTAGCTATATAGCTTAGCACAAGGGCTGGAAGCAGTATAGGGACCAGCTAGCCTGCTTAGCACAAGGGCTGGAAGCAGTAGGGAGCAGCTAGCTATAGCTTAGCACAAGGGCTGGAAGCAGTATAGGGACCAGCTAGCATATTGCTTAGCATAAGGGCTGGAAGCAGTAGGGAGCAGCTAGCTATAGCTTAGCACAAGGGCTGGAAGCAGTATAGGGACCAGCTAGCTATAGCTTAGCACAAGGGCTGGAAGCAGTATAGGGACCAGCTAGCCTATAGCTTAGCACAAGGGCTGGAAGCAGTAGGGAGCAGCTAGCTATAGCTTAGCACAAGGGCTGGAAGCAGTATAGGGACCAGCTAGCCTATAGCTTAGCATAAGGGCTGGAAGCAGTAGGGAGCAGCTGGCTATAGCTTAGCACAAGGGCTGGAAGCAGTATAGGGACCAGCTAGCCTATAGCTTAGCACAAGGGCTGGAAGCAGTAGGGAGCAGCTAGCTATATAGCTTAGCACAAGGGCTGGAAGCAGTAGGGAGCAGCTAGCTATAGCTTAGCACAAGGGCTGGAAGCAGTATAGGGACCAGCTAGCCTATAGCTTAGCATAAGGGCTGGAAGCAGTAGGGAGCAGCTAGCTATAGCTTAGCACAAGGGCTGGAAGCAGTATAGGGACCAGCTAGCCTATAGCTTAGCACAAGGGCTGGAAGCAGTAGGGAGCAGCTAGCTATATAGCTTAGCACAAGGGCTGGAAGCAGTAGGGAGCAGCTAGATATAGCTTAGCACAAGGGCTGGAAGCAGTATAGGGACCAGCTAGCCTATAGCTTAGCACAAGGGCTGGAAGCAGTAGGGAGCAGCTAGCTATATAGCTTAGCACAAGGGCTGGAAGCAGTAGGGAGCAGCTAGCTATAGCTTAGCACAAGGGCTGGAAGCAGTATAGGGACCAGCTAGCCTATAGCTTAGCATAAGGGCTGGAAGCAGTAGGGAGCAGCTAGCTATAGCTTAGCACAAGGGCTGGAAGCAGTATAGGGACCAGCTAGCTATAGCTTAGCACAAGGGCTGGAAGCAGTATAGGGACCAGCTAGCCTATAGCTTAGCACAAGGGCTGGAAGCAGTAGGGAGCAGCTAGCTATAGCTTAGCACAAGGGCTGGAAGCAGTATAGGGACCAGCTAGCCTATAGCTTAGCACAAGGGCTGGAAGCAGTAGGGAGCAGCTAGCTATATAGCTTAGCACAAGGGCTGGAAGCAGTAGGGAGCAGCTAGCTATAGCTTAGCACAAGGGCTGGAAGCAAGCAACTATAGCCTATAGTTTAGCACAAGGACTGGAAGTAGGGAGCAGCTAGCGCTCTGTAAAAAAATTAACTCTGACGCACAGAGATGAAATTGATGAAATTGAATTGGGTGATGGTGTTGGAGGTCTGACCCCCCACCCTGACCGCCTGGGGTCTTTCACTCAGAATGTCCAGTACCCAGGCGCTCAGGGCGGAGCTCAGACCCAGCTCGATCAGCTTGTCCACCAGTCTGGTGATGGGGACTATGGTGTTGAACGCTGAGCTGTATGAACAACAGTCTCACATAGCCCCCCTTCTGACGGTCAAGGTGAGAGAGGGTGCTGTGCAGTACCTGGGAGACCGCGTCGTCAGTGGACCTGTTTGTCCTGTATGCAAATTGCATAGGGTCCATATCACTGGGGAGGGAGGCACAAATGTGGTCCTTGACCAGCCTCTCGAAACATTTCATGACCACAGAGGTGAGTGCCACCGGTCTGTAGTAATAACTGTGAATTGAACTTGCATTGCTGCACTATAGTCCATCCGTTGCAAGTCAACGCCCCCCCCCCCCCCTCCATCCATTAACTCAACTGGACTGTCACTGTAATATTTATGTACAGTTGTACAGTGTCCCCCACCCACCCCTCCTACCCAACCCCCCCACCCACCCAACCACCTCCAATGTACAGTCAGATTGGTTATTTTTGGTTGAGGTTGAAAAAGCTATGTTGATTCAATATTTAATTACAGATACCATTTCAACATTTGAAAAACTGTCGTTGAATCAATTTAGTAGATTCCCCCTCCCCTCCTCCCCCTCCCCTCCCCTTCGAGAGGGTATAGTCCTAAGCAACTCGCGAGACCTAGAAGATCTCACAGGACTTGAGGTATTCAAACACTTTGGCGCGATGGATGGTGTCTTCACTGACTGGCTTGACAAATAGTCTGAGCCAAACTCCTTGGTAAGTCATTGACAATATTATGTATTATGCCATTCACATACCATAATCTTGCTGTCATCGTTTGACTACATGCTACTTTGTGAATTATTACCGTGGTAGCAACTAGTAGGCTAGAACGAAGCTTGTTAGCATTATTAGCTAACATGCTAGATGGTATACTTAACTGGTAAGTGAGTTCTTATGGGAATAGTATGATTCCGTTCAGATACCATCACCGGGCTGTTATCGTTTGACTAAATGTTATCTCTGTGCCGTGGCAAATAGTTTGGAGCTTGTTTGAGCAAATAGTGATGCATATTATTATAGCTACTAACGTTAGCTAGCTAGCATGCTAGCTAACGTTATTCTGCCATTTTGTTTCGTGATTAAAATGTACGTTTTTAATAGTTACATAAGCATTGTTGTAACTAGTGTTAACAAATACTTTATTATAGTTCAATTGTGTTAAACTTGGGACACAGCCATGGCTCTATTTTATTTCGTTTTGTATGTGAGGCATTTTAGCTTGCAGTTGTTGTGTTGCATTGTGGGTCTTCAGCACAAAGTAATCCCTTGCTGAGGGTAAGATGGTTTTCTGTCTGCTCAGACTCAGAATACTTAATTAACATGATCTGTGCTTCATAAAAAACAGATATTATTTATCTGGTTTTGGTTATTTTGCACAGTAAATACTTATTCAGGCCTACCTGCAATTCAGAATTTAATCCAGCAGGGCGGCAGTGATGTTCATTCTGCCTTTTGTTATATATAAAAAATGGGGCTTTGAAAGACTGACATATTTGAACTTCTAGCTCCTGCTACTCTAAACATATATATGTAGCCGGTGTGATCTTGTCTGCGTTGTGTTTTAGTCGATTCGACCCCTGTTAAGGGATCGCCCTGAGTGGGAGTTGAACCCCGGACGCCGGCGCCGCGGGCGGCATCACAGACCACTAAGCAAGAAGTGAATTCACTGCTTGCTTCCGGGTCTGGATGCCTCTGGGGAGTGAGTTTACTTGCAGTACCGCTTACCATCCACAGCCACGTCACTACTTGTACCCGTGACTGTGGATATACTGCGGTACCTCCGTTACACTCACCCCACTAAACTCACACCACCCAGGGCATCCGGGTCTAACGGCACCACATGTAGCCGGTGTGATCTTGTCTGCGTTGTGTTTTAAGTCGATTCGACCCCTGTTAAGGGATCGCCCTGAGTGGGAGTTGAACCCCGGACGCCCGCGTCACGGGCGGCATCACAGACCACTAAGCAAGAAGTGAATTCACTGCTTGCTTCCGGGTCTGGATGCCTCTGGGGAGTGAGTTTACTTGCAGTACCGCTTACCATCCACAGCCACGTCACTACTTGTACCCGTGACTGTGGATATACTGCGGTACCTCCGTTACACTCACCCCACTAAACTCACTCCACCCAGGGCATCCGGGTCACGGCACCACATGTAGCCGGTGTGATCTTGTCTGCGTTGTGTTTTAGTCGATTCGACCCCTGTTAAGGGATCGCCCTGAGTGGGAGTTGAACCCCGGACGCCGGCGCCGCGGGCGGCATCACAGACCACTAAGCAAGAAGTGAATTCACTGCTTGCTTCCGGGTCTGGATGCCTCTGGGGAGTGAGTTTACTTGCAGTACCGCTTACCATCCACAGCCACGTCACTACTTGTACCCGTGACTGTGGATATACTGCGGTACCTCCGTTACACTTATATATAATATACACAGTCTTGATAAATTGCATACAAGGTTTTTTGAATATTTTGATCGTCTTCTTTTTAGAATTCGCTGGCAATCATCGCCGCTATCAAGGTGAGTTAACTAACACATTCTCAAATCATGTTTTGGTTTTACCACCAGACATGCGCTAGGTATATGGAGCTAGGTACACTTGCTACTGTAGGTTATATGGTGCTCATTGATAACTACTTTGATGGTGCTTATTTTTTCCTTATTTTGTTAATTATGTTGCTCTTTCTCTAGGAATGCCAATGTATAACTCCAGCCCCTATTACCACACTGCCATTGATTCAGCTCAGTAAGTATTATCTTTCAATTCAATATTGTCTGTCTCTCTCACCCCACTTCAAACTTCACACCTTTATCTGTGTTTTCATCTCTGTCTTTCTGTCTCTCTCACCTCGACCCCCTCCACTTCACACAACACCTACATTGCCAAAGCCTTTGTCATTTGATGACACAGCAGTGCTATGTCTGTCTCTCCCTCTATCTCCGTCTCCCTCTCTCACTGGCATAACATTTTTATTGTCGTATTCAATATTTCAGAGATTCTTCGCCAGAGGAACTTGAAGCCATTCCTGAATTACCACCAGAGACCAGCAGTTGCACGCAGGCAGAGACTGCCTGTAGCGTGAGTTGAATTTTATACACAAGTTCACTGGTGTTTATTCTTATATAAAACGTCTCTAAAGACGTATGTTTACCTTTGCATTGATTGGCGGATTTTTGACTGAAGACATTGGATCTTTCCTGCTCTCCCATCCAAGTCCCAGGTTGTAATGACGTAATCATGACACTTAGTTGATTTTGAGTAGACAATTACTCGTTGCATCTGGGCTCATAGTCATAGCCATATAGGAATGACCGCTACACCGTCGCGCCAATAGCGGCCGAGGGAGGGAGAGTTAAGCGATTTCTTTGTCATTCAGACAGATTCTCCTATCTGCACCTATCTGACACGTATAGCCACTGATGGTGGAGAAGTGCTGTCCAATTAGCCATTTTGGGGAAATTCAGGCATAAAATAATATTCTGTTGTGTGTCACTGTCAAACAATCCAATATTTCAGAGATTCTTCGCCAGTTGCGGGAAGTATGTCACCACCTGAAGACGCAGACCACCACCTGAAGCCCATGTAGAATTGTGAGTTGAATTTTATACATGATAGATCAGTGGTTCTCAAACTTTTTACACCAAGTACCACCTGAGAATGTAGCTGGCTCTCCAAGTACCACCATATGACCGGGGTTAAAATACAGTCTATTCAGCTATGCACAGTTCACGCAGGAGGCAAATGTATTCCTAATACCATTATTTATTGTTAACTTTTGTCAGACACAGCCACAATGTACAAAGGGATAGCACTAGAACTAGCAAACGCTTCCACACAACTCATACAATGCAAGGGGCATTGAGAACATAATAACTAACATTCTCACATAGCAAGTGAGAAAATTAAGAACAACTGTATTTCAGCAAATGTACTTAATCTCTACACTGTAAAATTTTTCACCCTAAAGTTACAATAAATTACTGGCAATATTTTGCATGACTTTTACAGTAAGATTCACAATAATTTACTGTGAATGGCTTCACAGCAATGTGTTGTACTTTCACAGTAATGGTAGTACAATACATTGTTGTAATTTCACAGCTTCATACTGTAGGAAATTACTGTGATATTACAATAAATTACTGGCAATATTTTGCATGACTTTTACAGTAAGATTCACAATAATTTACTGTGAATGGCTTCACAGCAATGTGTTGTAATTTCACAGTAATGGTAGTACAATACATTGTTGTAATTTCACAACTTCATACTGTAAGAAATTACTGTGATATTACAATAAATTACTGGCAATATTTTGCATGACTTTTACAGTAAGATTCACAATAATTTACTGTGAATGGCTTCACAGCAATGTGTTGTAATTTCACAGTAATGGTAGTACAATACATTGTTGTAATTTCACAACTTCTAACAGTAAGAAATTACTGTGATATCACATTATTTTGTTGTATATATATTACAACAATGTATTGTGACTTCACAACATCAAATTGTAAGAAATTACTGTAATATCACATTATTTTGTTGTATATATATTACAACAATGTATTGTGACTTCACAACATCAAATTGTAAGAAATTACTGTAATATCACATTATTTTGTTGTATATATATTACAACAATGTATTGTGACTTCACAACATCAAATTGTAAGAAATTACTGTAATATCACATTATTTTGTTGTATATATATTACAACAATGTATTGTGTATTTACAATAGCCTACATGTATTTTTGTAGTCCAGCTCCAGTACACTTCCTGAAGGTCACACTTTGGTTTCCTGTCGTGTTTAATCACGTCATCCTATTGTATCTTGACATGAAACTATTGTATGAGCTTCCTCCAGAAGTATACTGGAGCTGGGGACTATAGAGTTATGCATGTCTATCATTGTAAATTGACTGTTATTTTGCCAAATTATATAATATAATAATTATTATTTTTCAATTATTTTGTTGGCAAGTCTTTTGCATTACTTTTCAGACTTGCCAACAAAATAATTGAATAATAATAATTATTATATTATATAATTTGGCAAAATAACAGTCAATTTACAATGGTATGCATAACTGTATAGTCCCCAGCTCCAGTATACTTCTGGAGGAAGCTCATACAATAGTTTCCTGTCAAATACTATTGGATGACGTGATTAATCATGACAGAAAACCAAAGTGTGAGCTTCTGCCAGGAAGTATACTGCGCTGGACTTCAAAAATGCACGTAGGCTATTGTACATTAAAAACAACAGTCCAAACGCACAAATGAGGTAAGCCAGCATTTATTGTCAAAAGACATAGAATTATTACAAATAATTACACAAGGTAAGCCGGCATTTATTGTCAAAAGACAGAATTATTACAAATAATTACATGAGGTAAGCCAGCATTTATTGTCAAAAGACAGAATTATTACAAATAATTACACGAGGTAAGCCGGCATTTATTGTCAAAAGACAGAATTATTACAAGTAATTATATACAAAGAATTATATTCTTATTCTTGAAATGGTAAATGGCTGTTTTCTTTTTTACAATTTGTGCACATTTTACCCATAGGAAAATCCTGCTCGTTGTACAAGTATCGCAGAGAAAATTCAAAGGTACTCAGTTGCACAAGAGTTTCGGACAGAGAAACGCAATGGTTTGAAAGCTCGGCGTTGCTAATAAACATTTTAAATATTATTTTATAAACTGCTGGTCAACACTGCTCAAAACGGCTTTAGCTGACTGATGCGCCTTGCACATCGAGCGTTTCGCCAGTTCTTCAGAGTTAATTATGGGATTTTATTGTCAAAAGACAGAATTATATTACAAAGAATTATATTCTTATTCTTGAAATGTTAAATGGCTGTTTTCTTTCTTCTTTTATATACAATTTGTGCACATTTTACCCATAGGAAAATCCCATATTAACTCTGAAGAACTGGTCCTCTGCGAAACGCTCGTTGTACAAGTATCGCAGAGAAAATTCAAAGGTACTCACAGTTGCACGAGAGTTTCAAACAGAGAAATGCAATGGTTTGAAAGCTCGGCGTTGCTAATAAACATTTTAAATATTATTTTATAAACTGCTGGTCAACACTGCTCAAAACGGCAAAACTAAGACAAAGTAATCATATTCGTAAGTAAAATGGTAAATGGCTGCTTTTTTTTCTTCTTTTTTTACATATTTGTGCACATTTTACCCATAGGAAAATCCCATATTAACTGTGAAGAACTGGTCCTCTGCGAAACGCTTGTTGTACAAGTATTGCAGAGAAAATTCAAAGGTACTCACAGTTGCATGAGGGTTTCGGACAGAGAAACGCAATGGTTTGAAAGCTCGGCATTGCTAATAAACATTTTAAATATTATTTTATAAACTTCTGGTCAACACTGCTCAAAACGGCTTTAGCTGACTGATGCACCTTGTACGACGAGCGTTTCGCCAGTTCTTCAGAGTTAATTATGGGATTTTATTGTCAAAAGACAGAATTATTACAAAGAATTATATTCTTATTCTTGAAATGGTAAATGGCTGTTTTCTTTTTTACAATTTGTGCACATTTTACCCATAGGAAAATCCCGCTCGTTGTACAAGTATCGCAGAGAAAATTCAAAGGTACTCACAGTTGCATGAGGGTTTCAGACAGAGAAACGCAATGGTTTGAAAGCTCGGCATTGCTAATAAACATTTTAAATATTATTTTATAAACTTCTGGTCAACACTGCTCAAAACGGCTTTAGCTGACTGATGCACCTTGTACGACGAGCGTTTCGCCAGTTCTTCAGAGTTAATTATGGGATTTTATTGTCAAAAGACAGAATTATTACAAAGAATTATATTCTTATTCTTGAAATGGTAAATGGCTGTTTTCTTTTTTACAATTTGTGCACATTTTACCCATAGGAAAATCCCGCTCGTTGTACAAGTATCGCAGAGAAAATTCAAAGGTACTCACAGTTGCATGAGGGTTTCAGACAGAGAAACGCAATGGTTTGAAAGCTCGGCATTGCTAATAAACATTTTAAATATTATTTTATAAACTTCTGGTCAACACTGCTCAAAACGGCTTTAGCTGACTGATGCACCTTGTACGACGAGCGTTTCGCCAGTTCTTCAGAGTTAATTATGGGATTTTATTGTCAAAAGACAGAATTATTACAAAGAATTATATTCTTATTCTTGAAATGGTAAATGGCTGTTTTCTTTTTTACAATTTGTGCACATTTGACCCATAGGAAAATCCCATATTAACTCTGAAGAACTGGTCCTCTGCGAAACGCTCGTTGTACAAGTATCACAGAGAAAATTCAAAGGTACACAGTTGCACGAGAGTTTCGTACAGCGAAACGCAATGGTTTGAAAGCTCGGCGTTGCTAATAAACATTTTAAATATTATTTTATAAACTGCTGGTCAACACTGCTCAAAACGGCAAAACTAAGACAAAGTAATAATATTCGTAAGTAAAATGGTAAATGGCTGTTTTTTTTCTTTTTTTTTACAATTTGTGCACATTTTACCCATTCACACACCGACGGGAGCATGTAGGGGTTAAGTGTCTTGCTCAAGGACACATCGACACGCTGCCCGGGGAGGAGCGGGAATCTCCGGATTGCCAGACGACTGCTCTACCTCCCGAGCCACTGTCGCCATGAAACTAGTACTTCCAGGTCTTACCCGAAAATGGAACTAATGAATACACTTTATGCACTCACTCAAAAGAACAAAAGAGGCACTCAAAATAACAAAAGAGGCGCAGGGACGACAGGAGCATGACAATTGTCTTTGCAAACCATTCAAAGTCTATGAGCTTCCGAAGAAGGGTGTTCACGTCAGGGGACGACAGGAGAAGGACGATTGTCTATACAGATGCAGACCATTCAAAGTCTATGAGCTTCCGAAGAAGGGTGTTCACGTCAGGGGACGACAGGAGAAGGACAATTGTCTTTGCAAACCATTCAAAGTCTATGAGCTTCCGAAGAAGGGTGTTCACGTCAGGGGACGACAGGAGAAGGACAATTGTCTTTGCAGACCAAAGTTTATGAGCTTACTTACGAAGAAGGGTGTTCACGTCAGGGGACGACAGGAGAAGGACGATTGTCTATGCAGATGCAGACCATTCAAAGTCTATGAGCTTACGAAAAAGGGTGGTCACTTGAGGGTTGATGGCGCTTCGCTTCTTTGCCCTGGAGCCTTTCTCCGGGTTGATGCCCAAGAAGAACCTGTTAATAAGCAAAGATACGTTTCAGTTTTAAATAGACTCAGCATTTATCAAGGTGCTCACCTGTGTTTTTTCATGGTACCTCTAACATAATGTTTACTCATCCGAATTTTGAAGCCATACTATAATGTGAATTAAACCATTATGTCAATTTCTTAACAAGATAGCAGCAACATCAAGTGATGGTGTGGTCCCAATTCACATAGTTGGTTCCAGGCTTCATACTCAAAGCATTTAATCTACTTTATGGCCTCTGTAGAAAGGCATGGACTTAATAGCCAGATAGTCTTTGCATGATAAGTCTTACTGATGACATTGATCATGTGTTCAGAGTGTTAAAATACCTTTGGATGAACTCAAGTGTGGATGATCCAACGGAAGGATACTCCAGGTTGAAGACATAGTAGCTGGTGAATAAAGCAGCTACCCCATGCAAAAATAATGGGTGTGGGCCCATCACAACTTCTCCCTCGATGGATAGCATCCATCCAGAAGGCTGCATTGCGTCACCTGAAATGAACAGATACCCCGTCATGCGTTGTTGTGGATAGGTATACATTCCTGCAAGGACATGACACAGAACTAAGGCTGTCTTAAATACTTCAAAGCTTCGTTCGATGGGCATGGGATTTGAATATGAAAATAAAATTCGATTATTAAAAAGAAAAAGAAAAATGCATATATATATATATATTTTTGCCAAATCAACTCTGCCTCTCTTACAACAAGCAATGCTGTCTCTTATTTAAGATGAGGTCGCACTGACAGATTTGTGTTCATTGTGCTGCTTTTATAAAGCCTCAAATGACGGCTTACAATATTTCATGAAAGCAAAGTGTTTTGTTTGTCTAAGATTTAAAATGGTTTCAACTTTACAGCACTGACAAAGTTGAACATGAGACATGCCAGCTCAGGATATTATTTATAAGCGTCATATGTGTGCCGTATCACAAACTGCCTTCGGTCAGATTTTCCCCCTCGATGCAAAGGAACACAAGCTCATCCCTGAACATTATTACCTTGAATTATCAAACAGGGGGTGCTTGGGAGTGCTGCAGTATTCACATCAGCAACAGTGGCACAGGTCTGCAACAAAGTAACACACAATAGCAGATTTAACATTATGAAAGGATGAAGATAAGCTAATCCACGCACTACAGCTCACCACACATCAGCTCGGCCCATTTGGAGCAACTTGGGGGTTAAGTGTCTTGCTCAAGGACACTTCCGACATGCGGACAGTCAGAGCCAGGATTCGAACCACCAACCCTACGGTCGATGAACGACCATCTCTACCAACTGAGCTTCAGTCGCCCCTAATGTAATCACTCGCATTTCAAATATTTTAATATTTAAATAAACGTACATCAACTTCGAGCAGTAGTTTCTCCGTAGGCTCCTTGAAGTACACCATAAGGAGCAGGACGATGCAGGCACTGATCTCCGAAACCTCTGGATGATATCTGGCCAGAACATACCTGATCTTCGGGTTGTCCAGTTTCTGGCAGAACTGAAGGATGGTCCGTCCTCGATGACACAGGGCATCTTTGATCTTTTGAAGGACATCGGTGTCTGTCAGGAGGCCAAAGTGGGAGAAAAGCCCCGTCTGAGAGAAGAGAAAAGGCCATTCTTCTTTGACCGCCACCATCGTTGGTGGAGGCATTTTATTCAAGTAACGCCGCAGGATGACGTAGGTCCTCTCCATCAGAAGTTCTGCTCTCGCTGTCCCACCCATCCCTTCCTCTGTGTACAGACATACAAACCAAGTAACAACAATTAGATTTGATGTTGCCACATCTGGGAAATTGGATGCGTGTTTTCTGAACCTCTGTGAGCAGTCAGGTATCCCGCACTGATAAAGATAATTGGGGGCGTTACTGTGGAGCTGCGCGTGCTGGACAAAGGTATGCACACTCTCAGACACATGCTGACATCGAATATATTTACAGTGGAACATTGTTGTGCGTGCTATAGTTACCTACCCAATCATTACATCTGCCTCACACTGAACACTGGTTAGCCTGGCTGCCTCACTGAACAAGATGCCACTGAACAGGATACTGTATGTTAAAGACCTCTCTGATGACCTAGAAAAAAGGAAACCAGAGAAAGGAGAGATTACAGTTTGCATGCAGATTATGAACGTATACTATAGGCTAATCTCAGGTGTACTGCACAGGAAACAAATAGTCTATAAACTACGATCTGTGTTGCATATAGGCCTACCTATACAACCAAGAAGCAATCCGTGCATGGATCTGGGGAGACGTCAGTGCAGATTACTGTCCTGTACGCCTTGTCGGCCGGAACGATTCAGGCAGGCAATCAGTTGGCAGGCCCTAGGACAAGGGAGGGAGGCAAGAGGAAAGAAAAAAAACACAGGGAACGACGCATAAATTCATGTCAAACAGTACTGCATGAGGTGATTAATCTCAGGTGTACTGCACAGGAAACAAATATAGTCTATAAACTACGATCTGTGTTGCATATAGGCCTACCTATACAACCAAGAAGCAATCCGTGCATGGATCTGGGGAGACGTCAGTGCAGATTACTGTCCTGTACGCCTTGTCGGCCGGAAAGATTCAGGCATAGGCAATCAGTAGGCAGGCCCTAGGACAAGGGAGGGAGGCAAGAGGAAAGAAAAAAAACACAGGGAACGACGCATAAATTCATGTCAAACAGTACTGCATGAGGTGATTAATCTCAGGTGTACTGCACAGGAAACAAATATAGTCTATAAACTACGATCTGTGTTGCATATAGGCCTACCTATACAACCAAGAAGCAATCCGTGCATGGATCTGGGGAGACGTTAGTGCAGATTACTGTCCTGTACGCCTTGCGGCCGGAAAGATTCAGGCATAGGCAATCAGTAGGCAGGCCCTAGGACAAGGGAGGGAGGCAAGAGGAAAGAAAAAAAACACAGGGAACGACGCATAAATTCATGTCAAACAGTACTGCATGAGGTGATTAATCTCAGGTGTACTGCACAGGAAACAAATATAGTCTATAAACTACGATCTGTGTTGCATATAGGCCTACCTATACAACCAAGAAGCAATCCGTGCATGGATCTGGGGAGACGTCAGTGCAGATTACTGTCCTGTACGCCTTGTCGGCCGGAAAGATTCAGGCATAGGCAATCAGTAGGCAGGCCCTAGGACAAGGGAGGGAGGCAAGAGGAAAGAAAAAAAACACAGGGAACGACGCATAAATTCATGTCAAACAGTACTGCATGAGGTGATTAATCTCAGGTGTACTGCACAGGAAACAAATATAGTCTATAAACTACGATCTGTGTTGCATATAGGCCTACCTATACAACCAAGAAGCAATCCGTGCATGGATCTGGGGAGACGTCAGTGCAGATTACTGTCCTGTACGCCTTGTCGGCCGGAAAGATTCAGGCATAGGCAATCAGTAGGCAGGCCCTAGGACAAGGGAGGGAGGCAAGAGGAAAGAAAAAAAACACAGGGAACGACGCATAAATTCATGTCAAACAGTACTGCATGAGGTGATTAATCTCAGGTGTACTGCACAGGAAACAAATAGTCTATAAATTAGTATTGTTTGTCTAGCAGTGTCGAGCTTGAGTGTTATACTCCGAGTACATACTGTAGTATAGACAGCATAGTTGGTGGTAGTATAGACATGGTAGCATAATAGTAAAATTCAGTAAGACAGTTATTATTAGTTAAAATTCTGATATTGAAGAAGTTTTGGTTGATAAAGTGGGCAGTTTATCCTGTGCTGAAAAGTCTCCATTCCAATAGAGAGAGTATATATTTTAGTGTTTATTTGATTGATTTGGCCTTTTATTTATTACGTTTCCACAGTTATTTCCTCATACTTTATTAACATTTTGTACATAATACAAGTTCATGTTAAAATGATGACACAAAAAGCCAGACCGAGGGCTTGTTTCATAAACAAACTGAACTTTCTTTTGCCTGCCTACTGTATTTGTTTGGTGGAAACCTGATCATAAAGTAAAGTAAAAAAAAAAAAAAAAAAGTAGTGTGCTATTTTTGTAGTGTAGCTTGCTACATTTATCTGGGGATAGCTTCCATTGTAGTTGAGCTATATTTAATCGAGAGTAACTAGTGTAGCTTACTACATTTTCCAAGTAGCTTGCCCATCACTGGCTAAATGCTGCATGTAGCTAGTTAGCTGAACTGAAGCTATATAGGTAGCCAGGTAGCTAAATGGCTGGCTATACTATAGCTCCAGTTCAGAACAACACTTTTTCACTGGTAGTTTGTGGAAATGAACCAACTTTCCTCTCTTTCACACGGTAAAATTAGTTTGAACAGCCAGGAGCAATATAAAAAAAAAACAGTGGTCCCGTTGTTTGGTAGGCAACGTTGCATTACCCAACAGAGGTCAGACATAGCTAACAGCTAACATTAGCAGCAGGCACACATAACGTGTAAAAACGCATAACCATGTAAAAAACGAACACAGCGCTACTCCGCTGGCGTTTGCAATCGAAATCATAGATACAGAATAATATCCACCATCGACTTTATCATGAACTATATACTCACGTTTTATTGTCGATTAACGATGCAGAGATACAGCACACGCTGATACAACAATGGAGGAAGGTGCAGGTATTCTGGGAGGCAAGGTACAGGTGTAGTGCATTCTGGGAGGCGCCCGCCCAGGAAGCTGGTGTGTGTGCAGGCAGCCTAGACAAGTCTCAACATGTCTCCTAATCATGCATTATATAGTGGCCCCCAATACGCAGGTGCAGAACGGGTACTGATTGATTGATTGATTGATTGATTGATTGATTGATTGAAAACTTTATTAACAGATTGCAGAATGGGTACAATACAGTACAGCTCAATACACACAATTGTTAAGGGGATGCAGACCAGAGAAAGACTTTCGTCTTGTTTACATCAGGGTCCCCCATAACCTTTCAATTCATCAGGACATACATCGTCATCATCATTTATTTATTCGTACATGGAATTACCACAGTCCAACAGTACATATAATTCACCAAATACCATGGCCGAAAGGAACAGGAAGAAGAAAAAATCTTCTACACCTGCCCTTACACACACACAACACACCAATAGACTTATTGTGTAAAACAAATAGAATATGCATTTTGCAAAAATGGAAACATCAACACAACCAAATTAAATCAACATAAATAAACCCATTTTGTGTATCTATCAGCAAACTACATATTTCGGTTCATTCATTTACACACACACACACACACACACATACATGACATACAGACAGTACTGCTACATCTATACATTTATGAAACCGTACATTAGGTGGGGTGGGGTGGGGGGGGGCTGTACATTGGAGATGGTTGGGTGGGTGGGGTGGGGGGGTTGGGTAGGTTGGGTATAGGAGGGGTGGGTGGACACTGTACAACTGTATACAAGCACATTGGAATATTGACAAAACCATGTTTGGTAATTTACTGTACATTGGAGGGGGTTGGGTTAGGACATTTACAGGGGCCAGTTTCGAATTGCAGTCTCCCGTATAGGTGTTCTTTGAGAGTGGTTTTGAAAGTGGGTAGTGATTCACATTCCTTTACAGCTTTGGGTAGGGCGTTCCACATTGATCTGGCATAATTGCGAAACATGTTTAGTCCCTGATTGAGCCGAATCTGGGTACCAGGCCCATTGCATGTTGATGTACTCTGTCGTCTCTAAGCCATCCTAGGTTGTCAAAGTGGGCAGGGGTGAGGTGGGTTCTAGGAGTAAGGTCAAGCATGTAGTCTGACCAGTTTGTTTTGAGATGTTTGTGTAGCAGGGTGGATTATCCCTATGAACGTTCACCAGGTAGGGGGAACGCAGCATGCAGATCTGAGTCCAACTGAATCCCTGACTTTAGTGCAGGAGTAGAGTGGAGCTTTAGCAGAGTGGTGGATGGGGCCTATAGGATTTACTAACCTAGGGGTAGTGAGCTGGTCCTTCTTGCCCTCTAGGGCGACTCGCAGTAATTCCCCACACACCCACACTTCTCCTAATACTACCCGCACCCTCCCACACCTGGTGGCAGTAGTGATAGATGATATACTTTCTCCCCAAAGCAGTACCTTTCCTTGCTGATGAGCAGAGACCTGTCCCAATGATATAGGCTCCCCTGTTAGGGAAGTTTAGGCTGCAGAGGACTATGATGGTCCAGTTCTACACTGCCATCATCCAGTCCATCCTCACCCTCTCCATCATCACCTGGTTCCCTGCAGCCACGGTCAGGGACAAGGCTGCAGCGGGTGATACGATCAGCGGAGAGTGTGATCGGCTGCCCCCTTCCCTCCCTCAAGTCCCTACATTCCTCCAGGGCCTTGAGGAGGGCGAGGAAGATCATGGCAGACCCCGCCCACCCGGGTCACGACCTCTTCACCATGCTTTTCACCCTAGCAACCACCTAGAAACACCCTAGCAACCACATATAACACCCTAGCAACCACCTAGAAACACCCTAGCAACCACTTATAACACCCTAGCAACCACCTAGAAACACCCTAGCAACCACATATAACACCCTAGCAACCACCTAGAAACACCCTAGCAACCACTTATAACACCCTAGCAACCACCTAGAAACACCCTAGCAACCACATATAACACCCTAGCAACCACCTAGAAACAACCTAGCAACCATATATAACACCCTAGCAACCACCTAGAAACACCCTAGCAACCACTTATAACACCCTAGCAACCACCTAGAAACACCCTAGCAACCACTTATAACACCATAGCAACCACCTAGAAACACCCTAGCAACCACTTATAACACCCTAGCAACCACCTAGAAACACCCTAGCAACCACTTATAACACCCTAGCAACCACCTAGAAACACCCTAGCAACCACCCATAACACCCTAGCAACCACCTAGAAACACCCTAGCAACCACCTAGAAACACCCTAGCAACCACTTATAACACCCTAGCAACCACCTAGAAACACCCTAGCAACCACCCATAACACCCTAGCAACCACCTAGAAACACCCTAGCAACCACTTATAACACCCTAGCAACCATAGAAACACCCTAGCAACCACCTAGAAACAACCTAGCAACCATATATAACACCCTAGCAACCACCTAGAAACACCCTAGCAACCACTTATAACACCCTAGCAACCACCTAGAAACACCCTAGCAACCACTTATAACACCCTAGCAACCACCTAGAAACACCCTAGCAACCATATATAACACCCTAGCAACCACCTAGAAACACCCTAGCAACCACTTATAACACCCTAGCAACCACCTAGAAACACCCTAGCAACCACTTATAACACCCTAGCAACCACCTAGAAACACCCTAGCAACCACCCATAACACCCTAGCAACCACCTAGAAACACCCTAGCAACCACCTAGAAACACCCTAGCAACCACTTATAACACCCTAGCAACCACCTAGAAACACCCTAGCAACCACCCATAACACCCTAGCAACCACCTAGAAACACCCTAGCAACCACCTAGAAACACCCTAGCAACCACTTATAACACCCTAGCAACCATAGAAACACCCTAGCAACCACCTAGAAACACCCTAGCAACCAGCTATAACACCCTAGCAACCACCTAGAAACACCCTAGCAACCACTTATAACACCCTAGCAACCATAGAAACACCCTAGCAACCACTTATAACACCCTAGCAACCACCTAGAAACACCCTAGCAACCACCCATAACACCCTAGCAACCACCTAGAAACACCCTAGCAACCACCTAGAAACACCCTAGCAACCACTTATAACACCCTAGCAACCACCTAGAAACATCCTAGCAACCACCCATAACACCCTAGCAACCACCTAGAAACACCCTAGCAACCACCTAGAAACACCCTAGCAACCACTTATAACACCCTAGCAACCATAGAAACACCCTAGCAACCACCTAGAAACACCCTAGCAACCAGCTATAACACCCTAGCAACCACCTAGAAACACCCTAGCAACCACTTATAACACCCTAGCAACCATAGAAACACCCTAGCAACCACTTATAACACCCTAGCAACCACCTAGAAACACCCTAGCAACCACCCATAACAGAAACCACCTAGAAACACCCTAGCAACCACTTATAACACCTTATTGTGAAATAAGAATAATATAATGTGATATGTTGATATGCTATTGTGAGATTACAACATCTGATGTGATATGACAGAGAAAGACTTTTGTCTTGTTTTTTTTAATAAAATTACAATATATTATTGTGAAATAATAAATAAATTATGTGAAATATTCATATGCTACTGTGAGATAAAAAAATGTGATGTGATATTACAGAGGATTTTGATTGCAATATTTTATTGTGAAATAATAAATAAATTATGTGAAATATTCATATGCTACTGTGAGATTACAACATCTGATGTGATATTACAGAGGATTTTGATTGCGGTATCTTATTGTGAAATAAGAATAATATAATGTGATATGTTGATATGCTATTGTGAGATTACAACATCTGATGTGATATTACAGAGAAAGACTTTCGTCTTGTTTTGTATAAAATTACAATATTCTATTGTGAAATAAGAATAATATAATGTGATATGTTGATATGCTACTGTGAGATTACAACATCTGATGTGATATTACAGAGAAATACTTTCATCTTGTTTTGTATAAAATTACAATATTTTATTGTGAAATAAGAATAATATAATGTGATAAATTGATATGCTATTGTGAGATTACAACATCTGATGTGATATTACAGAGAAACACTTTCGTCTTGTTTTGTATAAAATTACAATATCTTATTGTGAAATAAGAATAATATAATGTGATATGTTGATATGCTACTGTGAGATTACAACATCTGATGTGATATTACAGAGGATTTTGATTGCAATATTTTATTGTGAAATAATAAATAAATTATGTGAAATATTCATATGCTACTGTGAGATTACAACATCTGATGTGATATTACAGAGGATTTTGATTGCGGTATCTTATTGTGAAATAAGAATAATATAATGTGATATGTTGATATGCTATTGTGAGATTACAACATCTGATGTGATATTACAGAGAAAGACTTTCGTCTTGTTTTGTATAAAATTACAATATTTGATTTTGAAATAAGTATAATATAATGTGATAAATTGATATGCTATTGTGAGATTACAACATCTGATGTGATATTACAGAGAAACACTTTCATCTTGTTTTGTATAAAATTACAATATTTTATTGTGAAATAAGAATAATATAATGTGATAAATTGATATGCTATTGTGAGATTACAACATCTGATGTGATATTACAGAGAAAGACTTTCATCTTGTTTTGTATAAAATTACAATATTTTATTGTGAAATAAGAATAATATAATGTGATAAATTGATATGCTATTGTGAGATTACAACATCTGATGTGATATTACAGAGAAACACTTTCGTCTTGTTTTGTATGAAATTACAATATCTTATTGTGAAATAAGAATAATATAATGTGATATGTTGATATGCTACTGTGAGATTACAACATCTGATGTGATATTACAGAGGATTTTGATTGCAATATTTTATTGTGAAATAATAAATAAATTATGTGAAATATTCATATGCTACTGTGAGATTACAACATCTGATGTGATATTACAAAAGATTTTGATTGCGGTATCTTATTGTGAAATAAGAATAATATAATGTGATATGTTGATATGCTATTGTGAGATTACAACATCTGATGTGATATTACAGAGAAAGACTTTCGTCTTGTTTTGTATAAAATTACAATATTTGATTGTGAAATAAGAATAATATAATGTGATAAATTGATATGCTATTGTGAGATTACAACATCTGATGTGATATTACAGAGAAACACTTTCGTCTTGTTTTGTATAAAATTGCAATATCTTATTGTGAAATAAGAATAATATAATGTGATATGTTGATATGCTACTGTGAGATTACAACATCTGATGTGATATTACAGAGGATTTTGATTGCAATATTTTATTGTGAAATAATAAATAAATTATGTGAAATATTCATATGCTACTGTGATATTACAACATCTGATGTGATATTACAGAGGATTTTGATTGCGGTATCTTATTGTGAAATAAGAATAATATAATGTGATATGTTGGTATGCTATTGTGAGATTACAACATCTGATGTGATATTACAGAGGATTTTGATTGCGGTATTTTATTGTGAAATAAGAATAATATAATGTGAAATCAAAAGATACTGTCTTTTTTACATGTATTTGTTGGGATATTACAGGAGGCCTTAATTACAATATGTTACTGTAAGATAATACTGTTAAATGTTGTGAAATGCTGGTTACTTTTTACAGTGTATCTCTCTCTCTCTCTCTCTCTCTCTCTCACACAGCAAGCAATTGTCCATCATTCTCTCTCTCTCTCTCTCACACACACACACACGCACACGCACGCACACACACACACACACACACACACACACACACACACAATTATTTTGTTACAAAAACTTAATTTCCTGCATTCTGGTGCAGGACTTTTTGAAATTTTACCCTTTAAATGCCAGTTTGTGTGATGGCATCACAAATTATTGTTAAAATAAACACACAAAGTAAAATATGTTCAATAGGATAGGAGCCCCGCATTTAGTGATCTAGGAGGCAAGTATTTTGTAATAAGATCAGATAGATAGAGCAATCACAAAATAAAGAAATGAGGCTCATCGTGCTCGCAAGCCACTGTCTAAAGTCTAATTGTGTTCTCAGAGGGATGACACTGGTGATCTACACCTCTACCAGAGGCCAGCAGCCAGAGGGGGACCCTGCTGACCACAAGGCCATCTGAATCATCCTATGCTGAATTGACATGGATGGTATCTCCCTTAAGCTGATGTGAGTATAACTTCCATGTACAAACACAAACACACCCACTCTATCTATATCTCTCTTCTAGGACATGTCATCATCATCAAACCTTTATTTAATTCTTGGGAGAACAGTAGGGTTGTAAAAAAAAGTGTAAACATCTTCAAATCATTATTAACACATCCACGCTGTAAAGGGTTATTGCCCGCCATGCTTTGACCGCCAGATCTCGCGAGTAGGGTCGAGCTGCAGACTCGGAGCCTCGGTCCAGATTGGAACTTCCGCCCTGCCACAGGACTATTACTCCTGTGACAGGGCAATGCACAGGAGTAATAGTCCTGTGGCAGGGCGGAAGTCTTTCTCTGGTCTGCATCCCCTTAACAATTGTGTGTATTGAGCTGTACTGTACTGTACCCATTCTGCAATCTGTTAATAAAATGTTCAATCAAGAATGGAGTGATTGACAGTGTCAAAGGCCTTTTGTAGGTCCAGCATGATCTGTTAATACAATTTTCAATCAATCAATCAATCAATCAATCAATCAATCAATCAATCAAGACCCGCGTCGCAGGCACTGCATTCCGTTCTCAGAATGGATTTGAGAGAGATCATCAGCAGGCTATATATGATATTCAGACTCTAGATCTATTTGCAGAGCCAGATGAGATGAGGCAACCTGTGCGATTGGCTCTTGACAACTAATTTTGCACGTACTGTATAGGCTACAGACAGTATGTGTGTATGCGCGCACTGCGGGAGGTGGCCAGAAGCGCGCAACTAGCCAACTACTATTATTACTACTATATTAATACAGTTTTATCCATGGCAAAGCGCTCCAGCGCTTGAATATGGCCGGGGGATCCGCTCTATACAATGCAGACCCACGGCTCTCGTATTATAACGAGCCCGCGAGGCGTGTTATTATTAGAGTTAATAATATTGTATATTGTTTCCACTGCCTTTTTATTCTATTTTTACTTCTCCACTGTACTATAACTATGTCTTCTACTACCTGTACCTCCCCTCCCCCCGGCCCTCCCCATGCTGCTGAATTTATATTATTTTATGAATACAACGTTTAATGTTCGCTAACGTAGAGAAACGTCAGACGTAATTAGAGATACGTCAGACGTACTTCGAGATACTTCCATACTTTCCGCCAATCAGCGCATTGCCCTGTCACAGGAGTAATAGTCCTGTGGCAGGGCGGAAGTTCCAATCTGGACCGAGGCTCCGAGTCTGCAGCTGGACCCTATTGGATCTCGCTGTACAGCGTTATTGAGATCAATATTGAATTTTTTCGCCATGGCATTCAAAATTCATATATACACCCATGGCCGCCTAGTTATAGTTGAAAGTGGGGGTGCAAGATTCTTTTTTATTCTTTTTTTTTTATTTTATTTTTTTTACATTTAATAAACACCTGTATGTGCAATTTCCTGCAATATAGAGCCTTCAATCTTGACCAAAATAAAGCTGCTCTTTTCACTATAAAACTCAGTTTATATTGCAGTATGATAGCTATAATAATAATAACTTCACTGCGAGGGCTCTTTTAGCTAACGCTAGCTAGGCACGTATGATAGCCAATTACTATTATAATAATAATAATAATAATAATAACTTTCCCATCCTCCCAAAGCCCCTCCGGCCCCGTTCACATCCGCAGCGGCAGTACCAACAACAACAACAATTAATTGACGCTATCAATAGCCCCAGTGAGCGCGGCGGCTGGCTGAATGAATGAATGAAAACTTTATTTAACAGATTGCAGAATGGGTACAATACAGTACGGCTCAATACACACAATTGTTAAGGTGATGCAGACCAGAGAAAGACGTTTGTCTTGTTTACATCAGGGTCCATACTAGCCCCTTTCGTGACTGTGCTGCACCGAGTGAATCCACAGTCACTTGCTCCTCAATGGGAAACCAACCTAGATTTACCCTGAAGGACTGGTTCTGGCCGAACCGTTCGTTATACAAGTATCACAGAGACATTACAAATGTGCTCACAGTTGCATGAGGGTTTCGGACAGAGATACGGGATGGTGCGCAGGCGCTGTGATCACCCAACGGCGGAAATAATGCCGCTTTGAGCAGTTTATAAAAAAATATTAAAAATATTTATTAGCAACGCCGAGCTTTCAAACCATCCCGTATCTCTGTCCGAACATATACAGAAATAAATACAGTAAAAACATACATGACATCATGACATTTATGGCATAGGGACATACATGACATACAGGTATATACTGTAGTACTGTTACATTTGTGACATATACGATATGCAAATAATATACAGTACTGTTACCCAGAGATCCTAACAGAAAATATTATATATATATGATGGGGATGAGACTGTACATTAGGAGGAGGGGGGGGGGGGGGTGGACATTTACGGTGGCCAGTTTCGAATTGCAGTCTCCCGTAGGTGCTCTTTAAGAGCGGTTTTGAATGTGGGCAGGGGTAAAGTGGGTTTTAGGAGTGAGGTTAAGCAGTAGTCTGACCAGTTTGTTTTGTGATGTTTGTAATCTTGTTTTTAGTGCCTTTGAGGTGCTTTGGTACCATGAGGTGCAGGCATAGTCGTAGTACCCTTGAATGAGTACTGAGAGTACCCATGATTTTTGCCATTTTGTTATCGTGAAATTGGTATTAAATTTAATTCTGATTGGCATTAAAAAGTCTTAAAGCCTTAAATCTGACTGGGCTAAACCCTGGTTATTTTCAGCCCAATTTATTAATTTCACTGCAAACCATCTGATCAATATATCACCCATACTACATAAAGCATTTACTGACGATCACGTAATTATAAACGCCGCCCCCCCCCCCCCTTTCCTCCGTGCATGATGACGCATAACGTATACGATCATATACAGTTGAATTTTTTAATATAACGTGTCTAGGGAATAAACGGCAATCGATGCATTTAGGTCTATAACTCACGTTCTAGGAATTACTACAGAAAATGATAAAACATACTTATATTCTAGAAGGTATTTTTGTATTTTTGTATGAATGAAAAAGTATAACGTTCCTACATCCTGAACAATAGATAATCGATGTTGAATGCAGGCATTAAAGTGTTCCGTCTCAAGACGGATTTCCGTCAATTTGATTGGGGAGATCCGTCAATTTGATTCGCAGTCTAACGGAATTGACTACCTGGTATAATATGATTTGTAGATGCATACAGATTGAAACAAAATTGAGCCAATCAGAGGCGCCAAATATCATGAAAAGGGAATTTTTTCTACCGAGGCGGCGCCAAGCAGTCATCACTCAGGGACTCGAGTGGTTGCAGCTGGAGGCTATTGGGCGAGTGACATTTGCGAGGTCTGTCCGCCACATGGCAGGGTAACAAAATAGTTGTGTCCCCTGCTGTGGTTGTGAGTATAGTATACGTTTATTAGCTTAACTCCGTAGCAACATCACACAGGTGTATCTGTAGACAGTCTCCTCCCCACCGTATATATCTTTTTTCCTACCACCCACCCCCTCCTAATGTACAGTCCCGGACTTTCCAGTGAATCATAGTGTCCTTTTTTTTCATTTTCCCAGATGCACCATGCACCAAGGATCCAGCTGATTACTGCCAATCTGGAGGATTGTTCCTTATCTGCTCTTCACTTGTGCCACTGATTCATTGACCTTTTGTGGTGTGGTATGTTTTGATTTTTACTTAGTAATACACTGTATAGTTGGGATTCTGAATTAAACAGTATAATGTTCACATATATTATGGAGCCCCCAGGGGTCGGGAGAATATTGTGGAAAACAATATAAAACTGAAATGGTAAAGCTAAAAAACTGTAGACCTGACCACAACCCCCTCGGTTCAACAGCACAATATGTTGCTTTCTCCGCTTTTAAAAGTTGAAATCATCTGATGACATTGAAGGGATAGTTCAGAATTGTGGACATAAAGTTTAATTTACTACTTGGCCATTATGTTATGTTCAATGGACTGCACTTATATAGCAATAGCGCTTTTATCCAAAGCGCGTATGGCCTCTCATTCACCTATTCACACACATTCACACACCAATGGTGGCAGCTGCCATGCATATTGATTCATAAATAGTGTTTAGATTGTACTTCTATAGGTTTTTAACTTTACATACTGTATTTAAACATTATATTTGAACAAACACTGCAAGCTAAAGTTTTAAATCATTTGAATCTGTTTTATACAGCACACTTGCTTCCAAAATAAAGCAGTTTTACAATCCTGATCGTTTGTTAACACTTGAAGCTTTTTGTTTCTAACAATCTGTACAATAAAAGTGTTTCTCTGCTGAACTTTGAGTTCTGTCACTTAATTGAAGGAGTTTGATTGTAATAATTATGGGAAAACCTGTAAAATAACAGTGTTTCACTGCTGAACTTTAAGTTCTGTCACTTTATTGAAGGAGTTTGATTGTAATAATTGAGGAAAAACCTGTGAAATAACAGTGTTTCACTGCTGAACTTTAAGTTCTGTCACTTAATTGAAGGAGTTTGATTGTAATAATTATGGGAAAACCTGTAAAATAACAGTGTTTCACTGCTGAACTTTAAGTTCTGTCACTTTATTGAAGGAGTTTGATTGTAATAATTGAGGAAAAACCTGTGAAATAACAGTGTTTCACTGCTGAACTTTAAGTTCTGTCACTTTATTGAAGGAGTTTGATCGTAATAATTTAGGAAAAATCTGTGAAATAACAGTCTTTCACTGCTGAACTTTGAGTTCTGTCACTTTATTGAAGGAGTTTGATTGTAATAATTATGGGAAAACCTGTAAAATAACAGTGTTTCACTGCTGAACTTTAAGTTCTGTCACTTAATTGAAGGAGTTTGATTGTAATAATTGAGGAAAAACCTGTGAAATAACAGTGTTTCACTGCTGAACTTTAAGTTCTGTCACTTTATTGAAGGAGTTTGATCGTAATAATTTAGGAAAAACCTGTGAAATAACAGTCTTTCACTGCTGAACTTTGAGTTCTGTCACTTAATTGAAGGAGTTTGATTGTAATAATTATGGGAAAACCTGTAAAATAACAGTGTTTCACTGCTGAACTTTAAGTTCTGTCACTTTATTGAAGGAGTTTGATCGTAATAAGTTAGGAAAAACCTGTGAAATAACAGTCTTTCACTGCTGAACTTTGAGTTCTGTCACTTAATTGAAGGAGTTTGATTGTAATAATTATGGGAAAACCTGTAAAATAACAGTGTTTCACTGCTGAACTTTAAGTTCTGTCACTTTATTGAAGGAGTTTGATCGTAATAATTGAGGAAAAACCTGTGAAATAACAGTGTTTCACTGCTGAACTTTGAGTTCTGTCACTTAATTGAAGGAGTTTGATTGTAATAATTATGGGAAAACATGTAGAATAACAGTGTTTCACTGCTGAACTTTGAGTTCTGTCACTTAATTGAAGGAGTTTGATTGTAATAATTATGGGAAAACATGTAAAATAACAGTGTTTCACTGCTGAACTTTGAGTTCTGTCACTTAATTGAAGGAGTTTGATTGTAATAATTCTGGGAAAACATGTAAAATAACAGTGTTTCACTGCTGAACTTTAAGTTCTGTCACTTTATTGAAGGAGTTTGATCATAATAATTTAGGAAAAACCTGTGAAATAACAGTGTTTCACTGCTGAACTTTAAGTTCTGTCACTTTATTGAAGGAGTTTGATCGTAATAATTTAGGAAAGACCTGTGAAATAACAGTGTTTCACTGCTGAACTTTGAGTTATGTCACTTAATTGAAGGAGTTTCATCGTAAATGTAGGGAAAACTTGTGAAATAACAGTGTTTCACTGCTGAACTGTAAGTTCTGTCACTTTATTGAAGGTGTTTGATCATAATAATGTAGGAAAAAACCTGTAAAATAACAGTGTTTCACTGCTGAACCTAACCTGTCAATTAACAGTGATTCTCTGTTCTCGGGTTCTCAAATAATAAACAGAATTATCTGTAAATTTATTGCTTTTCCACTTTATTTTAATTAGGGTATTTCAATGTAAATTTTACACTAATTCTATGTCCCCAAACTGCCAGACTTTTACCGTTTTTCTACAGATTTATTTTTTTTACAGTGTACAGTACGGCTCAATACACATAGTTATTAAGGAGATGCAGACCAGATAAAGACTTTTGTCTTGTTTACATCAGGGTCCCCCATTTTCAATTCATAGTGAAATGTATCTTGTGTTATTAGGAGCCCTGCTAATGTTGGTAGCTAACGTTATATTGATAATGTTTCAATATTATCAGGTTGATATTATTAGGTTGATAATGGTGTCAGTGTTTCAGATAGCAAGGTGGAGATCTTTGTTAACTAGTAGAGCTTTGGTTGAGAGAGATTACGGTGCTGTCTCTTAAAACTCATAAACAAGTATTGAGCAAGACGAGTTAGTCTGTTGTGTTGTGCGTATTGTATGGGAGGGATAATGATGACTGTGTGTAACTAGGAGGGATATGAGGACTGTGTGTATGTGGCACTGAATTGATGTAAACAAGACGAAAGTCTTTCTCTGGTCTGCATCCCCTTAACAATTGTGTGTATTGAGCCGTACTGTATTGTACCCATTCTGCAATCTGTTAAATAAAGTATTCATTCATTCATTCATTCATTCATACATTCATTCATTCATTCATTCATGTGTAGAAAGAAGAACTATAACATTCTCATTCTCAAAGACCACAGTCTTAAACACACGCACACACAAAAGATACATGGACTATTGTTATTGGACACAAGCCACACACATGGACCCTGCACTGCACCATAATACACTTGTGATTATAGTATACTTGTTATTACACACACACACACACACACACACACACACACACACACACACACACACACACACACACACACACACACACACACACACACACACACACACACACACACACACACACACACACACACACACACACACACACACACACACACACACACACACACACACACACACACACTCTCTCTCTCTCTCTCATATTCAGTTCTGTTGTGTTAATATAAACCCGCCGTGGTCTCTCTCTGTCTGTCTCTCTCTCTCATTCAGTTCTGTTGTGTTAATATAAACCCGCCGTGGTCTCTCTCTGTCTCTCTCATTCATTCATTCATTCATTCATTCATTCATTCATTCATTCATTCATTCATTCATTCATTGTCCTTGTGTTACATAAAACCCATCTGTGGCCTTGTGCAGAGGAAGGTGGTAAATACATGTTAGATATTCCAATGTACAGTTTTGCATACCATTGACTCAGAATGGTCTGTGTTATTGAAATCGTCACAGCAATATAGTTTGTTTATACTTCAGAAGTATGATATTTAAACATGGTCCCCAAAATGAATGGAAGCGAATGAGGAGCCTGACACCTGGGAGGAATGGGGGTGTTGCAGCGTTGGGGATGTTTAAAAAATATAATTTAATATATAATATAATATAATAATTTGTGCTTCACCTAAAAATTTGGTCAGCAGCCTCCACTGGACTACACCCTCCCAACCACCCTGACAGCCAGCCAGTGGACCCTGATGGAGAAGACAGCTGAGGTGTTAGTTCCATTTGAGGAACTCACAAGGGATGTGAGCAACCCCACTGCATCTGCAGCTGATGTAATCCCTGCAATAACAGGTTATTATTATATTAATTAAATTAATTAATAATTTGCTATATTTTAATAATTTAATTTTACTATAAAATAAATGTATTTTATATTCTAAATAATAAACCATTCATCCATTTCATTCATCCAAACAGCCCTCAGACGTGTACTCTCTCGAGAGATGACCACTGACCAGGGGGTCAAAACCATGAAGAGCACGCTCCTAGCTGCAGTGGAGACCCGCTTTGCTGAGATAGAGGTGGAGCCACTATACACCATCGCCACTATATTGGATCCAAGATACAAAGACAGGCAAGAATAATCTAAAAAAAAAATTAATGCTAAATAATCTTATCTAAATAAAATGCTGTGTGTTGTCTTGCCATATGTTTGACTGACTTAGTTGTGAACTTGTGGGTAATTGATACATTTATCTACTTTCAGATTCTTCACAAAGTCAGACAACCTGAGGCTTGCCAAGGAGAAGCTCATCCAGGAGGTGGTGAAGATGGAGGACGAGAGGGCTGCCAGAGAGCCAGAGGCCGCAGACGCCAGCGCAGAGCCTAGAAGCAAGACACCACGTCTAGAAGAAGAAGCAAGCACAAGCAGCTGCCTGGGCAGGGTCATGGATGAGATTTTGGAAGAGAATCCGCTCGAGGCCCGGTCTGTGAGCAGTACATCAGCTGAAGTCCAGGTACAGACCTATCTCTCAGAGCAAACCCACCCTAGGAAAAGCAATCCTCTACACTACTGGAAAGATAATGTCTCACGTTTCCCCTCACTGGCTGCTGTTGCAACCAAGTTTCTCGGTGCCCCCTGCACCTCTGTGGACAGTGAGAGACTCTTTAGTGCAGTGTCCAACGTCCTGGATGAGAAAAGGAATCGGCTCTCAGCTGAGAGGGTAGAGATGCTGGTTTTCTTAAAAAAAAATCTCCACTTAATTGTGATGCCAGACAGTGAGTAAGAATAGAGTGCAGCAAAAAAAAAAAAAAAAAAGCGTGTTGCAATTTTATATCCCATGTTTACAATTTATATTTTATATCCCATGTTTACATTTTATATTTGAATTGTGAAATACGTAGTTTTTCACATTGCATTGAGCTGCTGCTTAAACTAGAATAGGTCATAGTCTAGAGTACATTCAAATTTCAAGGGTTAGGCTTCCCTTAAAAAAATTAAAAAGTGTGTTGCAATTTTATATCTCATGTTTACAATTTATATTTGAATATATACATGTTGTTTTTCACGTTTCATTGAACTGCTGCTGTTAATTTAATTTTAAAACTAGACTAGTTCATACTAGTCTAGACTAGAATTATTCTGCACTAAGACAATTTTTATATTTTATTTTATTATTTATGAGTCATTGAGTATGACTGAATGTAAAGTCAAGCTACCTCTGTTACTTGCACTACCAGACCAGTACCTTTGTTATTGCTGCACTATTCTTAATTCTGCACAATATTTGTTTTACATGGTTATTTTATTTTGTGGTGCACCACTGATATATAACTATAAGCTTTATATTTATTTTATTTGTGCTGCAATAAGTGAATCCTGTTGGATACTGTTAAATAAAAAAATAACAAAAACATTGATTGCATTTTCTTTATCTGACGTGCAGTCACCTGGTTTTTACAGACGATGGCGCCATTGCTCTATGTATGTTATTGCCATCTCATGAAGCAGCAGGCTGGAGCACATTGTGCTCGGGAGGTAGGAGGTGGAGTTAGGTGCAATGCCTTGCTTGAATGAAGTTAACTTTTCACCTGGCTGGATAATGTCAATTATTTTCTGTGACTGAGGATTATCGTCTGCGTTTCAGACCAACCAAAACGGAGCAAATAATTACGTAAGTCGAACACTGAATGTATACAAATGTGCAAACAGATATTGAAACTTTGAATATTTCTCATATGAAGCGAAGCACATTTCTCAGGGTGAATGTAATAACAAGAGCCGCTGCGCTCGCGCCCCTCGAGGGACTATTTTAGGCAACGGAGGGGCTTTATTCAACAAACATGACCATGTTCACATCTTAAACTCATACTGAGGCCTTAGTTTTGGTTTTAAATTGCATATCATCATTAATTTATTTATTGTCACAGACTCACAGTCACAGAGCAGAATAATTTTGCCAAAACAAACCAATAGTATCCAGCTGTAGAACGGCAGACCAGCCACACTCAGACCCAAACGCATTTCCTTTGATTTAATTATACATCAAATGATTTATGTCAAGGATTGCAAATGCAAATGCCTCGCTTGAATGAAGTTAACTTTTCACCTGGATAACGTCAACATTCAGGGTGAATGTAATGTGAGAAATTAATATATAAAAAAAAAAAAAAATTATTGATCGTATCGGGAATGATTGGGATCGGTAGATACTCAAAATCACATGATCGGGATCGGATCGGGAGCAAAAAAAGGTGATCGGGACATCCCTAGTTACCATGCTTGTTTCCCATCTATCATAGTTCGTCAATGACGGTCCAGTGAAGGTGAGAATTGACCATGGTGCATCAGAGTTGTCAGTCCAGACTGGGTAGTTAGTGACTGTTATGTCTTGTGTTTGTATGTGAGAGTTTGTAGATGTTCCTCTCACCCCTGAGTGTTCACCACGGGGAGAGGTATAGGTTGCTCTCGCTTGTCTCACTTCCTCGTGAACACGTGGTCCTGGGCTTATGCACCGCAGGGAGTAATCTCGCCCTGAGGTTGATGTAGCCATCGGTGTGGTTGATCCCCCCAGTGTCTGGAGTTGTCCCCCGAGAGTAAATCCCCCCATTTCATATCTGGAGGGATCGCTAATTGAGCGGGGAGCCCTCTGGCCCATGTACTTGTGAGTGGGAGCAGGCAGTGCTCGGCCTGTTTCTGCTCCTGAGTCCTGACTATGTTCCTGTGTCATCCCCTCCTGGGTGTGTCTCGCACAGGTAGACTGGAGCTCAGGGCTTTCAGGGTTAGTGAAACCCCCTGAGCCTTCTTTCTCCGTGCTTGGAGGCCGTGTGTCCGGTGTTTCCTCATATATCCTCCCTGGTCCTGATGGGGGCCACGTAATTTGAGCCCTCTGCTCTGAGTGACTCACTTCCCGTGGTGTTCCCGGAGGACCAGACCATGTCTGGTTTCTGTATGCCAGCTCGTTCATAACCTGTGTGAGGTCTCCGACCATAGTGGGCTCGATTTCCCCTAATAGATTTCCCCAGCCATTACGGTAGTGTGATGGCCATGCCTCCATTTGAGCTCTGCGCACTGTTTGCTTGGTATTTATCCGGGACTAGCAAGACCACTGCCATTGATGCAGCTGGTATTTCTTGGTAGGCTTCCAAGAAGCACCATATGCTCGTGTTGGCATCATAGTGCCAAATCCCTATTCCAAACAAGGTCATAACTAGGCTTGTTATGCCTACGCTCTGGGCTTGTCTGAAAATGTTCCTGTAATATGCCAGGAGTACCCGGGTTTGGCTTTCAAGGTCTGTTCCTGGCAGCACGTCCTGCATGGCAATTGTCAGTATCCCCTCGTAACCCTTATTTTTAAGTAGGTAGGGGACTCCTACCAGCACCGTGCCGTCCTTAAGGAGGTTATGAGGTTGTCTGGCCACTTCTCTGGCGCACCAGTCGGCGTAGCCGGGTCCGGCCATATCTTGTATGGTTTTTGCCATTCCTCCTCCATTACGTAGGCCTCGGTTGGCCGGGTTAACCACAAACGTGTGGTTTCCTTTTGGTACAAAGTTTTGTAACCATATGGAGCAGACCCATAGGTGCTGTATATGCTTAGGGTTTCCTGGTTGAGATCTGGGTTTAATAGTACAAGAGATTTCATTCAATCTTGACATGCCAGGGGGCATGGTCTGCTCCCCTCGCGGATAGTTTGGTGTAGGGATTTGGGGCAGTGGGTTCCACTGTCCCTGAAGTCCCAGGCTGTCGGGCCAGTATGCGGGGGCCGTAGCTGCCGTGGCCTTCTGTGTTCCAATTACTGCCTGCTGTACAGCCGGCAGCTCTGGGTATAGTGATTCGCTTGGTTCTGTGAATTCCTCACTTCCCGCAAACGTTTCAGGGGACTCTGGGTTTTCTCCCCGCTCTCCTAGGTAGTCTAGACCCAGGCCGGGTATGAAAACTCCCAATCCATCATCCGAGGGTAAATCCTTGTCCTCTGTGATGTGGGAATGATTGTGAGACATCTTGTTAGTACTGGCTCGTTAGCTCTGGCTCGTTAGCCGGTGCTTCTGTAGACTCCGGCTAGATAGCCTCCAGTGAGCACTCGATTCACTTTTGGCTAGTTAGCCTACGTTCCTGTGGACTCCGGCTAGGTAGCCTCCAGTTAGCATTCAATTCACTTTTGGCTAGTTAGCCTGCGTTCCTGTGGACTCCGGCTAGGTAGCCTCCAGTTAGCATTCAATTCACTTTTGGCTAGTTAGCCTGCGTTCCTGTGGACTCCGGCTAGGTAGCCTCCAGTTAGCATTCAATTCACTTTTGGCTAGTTAGCCTGCGTTCCTGTGGACTCCGGCTAGGTAGCCTCCAGTTAGCATTCAATTAACTTTTGGCTAGTTAGCCTGCGTTCCTGTGGACTCCGGCTAGGTAGCCTCCAGTTAGCATTCAATTCACTTTTGGCTAGTTAGCCTGCGTTCCTGTGGACTCCGGCTAGGTAGCCTCCAGTTAGCATTCAATTCACTTTTGGCTAGTTAGCCTGCGTTCCTGTGGACTCCGGCTAGGTAGCCTCCAGATAGCATTCAATTCACTTTTGGCTAGTTAGCCTGCGTTCCTGTGGACTCCGGCTAGGTAGCCTCCAGTTAGCATCTGTTAGCAATGGCTAGTTAGCCTGCTGTTAGCATCTGTTAGCAATGGCTAGTTAGCCTGCTGTTAGCATCTGCAGATCACAAAGTAGAGCTTTCTACTGAAGTGCGAGAGATGGATCCTTCCCCCGAGGGGAAGGACCTTCCCATGGTAGAGCTTTCCACTTTTTGGTTCTTGACTTTAAGTAAACATTACATTACCTTTTAGTCGCAAGTAAACGTTACTTTAATCACAAAAATAGAGCTTTCTATTGAAGTGTGATTTTTTCTAGTAGAGCTTTCTACGTTAGGTTTTGACTTTAAGTAAACATTACGTTACCTTTTAGTCGCAAGTAAACGTTACTTTAATCACAAAAATAGAGCTTTCTATTGAAGTGTGATTTTTCCGAGTAGAGCTTTCTACGTTAGGTTTTGACTTTAAATAAACATTACGTTACCTTTTAGTCGCAAGTAAACGTTACTTTAATCACAAAAATAGAGCTTTCTATTGAAGTGTGATTTTTCCGAGTAGAGATTTCTACGTTAGGTTTTGACAAATCTGTAATTAATTTTATTCTAGAGGCTTTTGACAGTAGTCATGTTCTCTTCGGCTGTTAACACCTATTCAATTAGTATAAATGCTCAACCCAGGGACGCCATGTATTATGCCACGCTAAATCAGGTCAGTTTGATAACCCCATAACTCATTGGTCCGCTCATCTTGACATCAAACAGCGTCCTGCGATGTCTTTGACATTCAGAATCCAGTGGGTCTCAAAAGAGTGTTGTTATCAAATTGCAACTGACCTGCAAAATAGCGAATGCACGTCTCGACCCCCTTCGGCACTGAAATAAATCAGGTGGTAAAAGTTGCGAGATATTTACTTTGTTTTATTACCAGGACGTTTTTATCTGACAAGTCTGACCTTAATAAACCTGTCAATAGGTGGTGTCATTAATCAGATAATTATCCCTTCCCTAATCCGTCAGACTGCAGCTGGGGAGAATTACTCGCCGGAGCCCCAATGAGGGTGCTGCGCTTTTAAATTTCTTCTAAAATGCTTACGTCTAGAATAATTTTTCTATATAGCATTTGAATACGGCTAAATGACCTATTCTTAACTACGTCTCTTTAGTGAGAAGAAAGACATCTGTAATCATTACCCCTAATATTTTTACATCATAAATAAGGTGTCGTCGGAGCAGCAAAGTCTCCCTTTACAATGCAGAATGGGTTCCTAATAAGTGTAACATAATATTTAAGGCTTAAGGCGTAACACGAAGTAGTTTCAAAGAAGTTTTAATTAAAAAATACAAAGGTTACAAAAAAATGCACAATTATCCTGGAATCTCTTACAGCAGTAAACAAAAAGTACAAAAGGCTCCAGAAAAAACATGTCAAATCCAAAATCTGTCTATGAACTGGCGAGCTGACCTTTTTAAGAACAAGTCCGTCGCGTCATCCTCATCAGTTTTATCTCCAATCAGTGTACAGTACGTGTACAGTAGTCTCATCCCTCCTTTCCCCTACTTTTGTTTAGGGATGCACGATAATTATCGGGCCGATATCAGCAATTATGACGTCATCCCGATAAACCCAATAACGTTATTAATAGCTCCGATAATATAATATATTTTTTGGTAAAAAAAATGCGGTGTGGGTGAATTTGGATGAAGTGCGTTTGTTTTGACTGTCCGCTCCTCCCGTTTTGCCAGTACTGTGGTACCACTGATAGTGTGTGGTTTAGGAACAGGGCGTTTTACACAAATCCAGCGCTCCTTTCTTGGCTGTGACGTAGCCACGTAGTACGTTTCTTGAAAGCAGCGCGTTGTAAACAAAGATGGCGACGCTAGTGGGGATTGTTTCAGAGGGGAAAAGTTTGCTTGCTATTTGTAATAAATGCAATGGAGAAGTTCCACGAGGAGGGAAAAGTGCAGCGGCTTGTGATACATCCAACCTAGCAGGTCACCTGCGGCATCACCACCGCTGCAATGGTGTGTTGTGTTAACTTAAAAGCCTGCGACGACGCGGGGAGCTAAGCAAAGCTAGCCCCTTTCATGGCTGTGATGCAACCTTTGGTTGAATACGCAGTCACTTATTGCTCCGTAGTAGCCAGGTTAATTTGCACCACCAAGGACTGCTTAAAAGCTAGCGGCTTGAGCCCTTGGGTCATTTCTGTCAAACTTATTTAATTTAGCAAACGACTCGTCAATAGGTACAAGCGTGCTCGCGCCGTCGTACACCAGCGGTGGTGATGCCGCAGGCGACCTGCTATGTGTCCACTCAAAGCCTTTCTTTCAAGGCGGACAGCTTTTAAAAAAGAGGAAAAAAAGCTTTGAGCGTCTTAGGTTGGATGTATTATAAGTTGTTGACGGATTGTGAATTTTCATTTGGAAAAATAAATATGGTCACTTTATCAGTCAAAACTGTTGTCTTGGCTTTTGTTTCTGTTGTCTGGTTAAAAGGTTATTAACCGATTGCAGAATGGGTACAGTACAGCTCAATACATACAATTGTTAAGGGGATGCAGACCAGAGAAAGACTTTCGTCTTGTTTACATCAGGGTCCCCCATTTACAATTCATCATAACATAATGACATGCATGACATACAGATAGACAGTACTGCCTACATCTATACATGACATACCAGATTTGCAAATACAGTACTGTTTGTGATACGAAAAGAGTCCAGAAAAGAGAGTATATACATTTGACGTATTATTATTGTATTGTGATATGTTTTGTTTCATGTTGAAAAAAAGAAAAAAAAAGATTTGATCAAAATAATTTTTTAATAATACAATAAATATCGGTTATCGGTATCGGTTATCGGCTTGAGGAGCATAAAGTTATCGGTATCGATATCGGTGTCAAAAAATCAATATCGTGCATCCCTACTTTTGTTACTTTGCAGTTACATATCAAATCAAGTATTAAAAAAAATCCTTTACTATATGTTTTCTTTTTTCTTTTTAAGCAGATAATTATGAAACATATAATCAATACAGCATTATATATATACCTTTATACCTTGGTAGCATATGTGTTTCTATAATCATACATGTGAAAATTAGTTCATAAGAATATAATGCCTTTCTGACTGGACATGCTCTCTCTCCATGTCCTTGCATTCCAGCCTGTGTGAGGTTACTCCCTTTATGCACATTCCAGCCTGCGGCCCCAGTATGCAAACCATTCTCTCCCATCCCCTCCACACGGTATCATACATTTATTACATACACAAGAAGTAAAACAGGAATATATCTTTTTATAATCACTGTCTTCCAACCTCAGAGTTAGAAATCAGGGCTTACACTTTATTTAAATATGTTTCTTTTAATGGTATGGACATGGTTTACTGCCTTGGTAACCTAACCCCCTCTTTCTTGAATCGTGGCTTAGGCGATTTGGCCTTGTGGGGTTTTCGTACTCAGACCAATATCTCGCCGTGGGGGGGGGGGGGGGGGGGGGAAGAACGTGTCTCTGGTAAACGTGAGGTCGCTGGTAAACGAGAGGTCACTGGTGGGCGAGAGGGTGCGTGAGAGGTCATCAATCTTTGGTCCTGCTAGCTGTGACCTTTTACAATTACACAAACTAAAAACAGATATTACATTACATTACACAAACTAAAAACAGATATTACATTACATTACACAAACTAAAAACAGATATTACATTACATTACACAAACTAAAAACAGATATATTACATTACATTACACAAACTAAAAACCGATATTGTCTGAATTACTAGAAGAAAGAAATGCACCACCTTTGGCTGATGGTAATTTATTAATTTATTAGGATTTATTTTGGTCTAATAAATGTTTAAGGTTCTTAGATGGATCCCCTGCTGCCTCCTCCTCCTCTTCCTCCTACTCCTAATCCTCCTCCTCCTACTCTTCCTCCTCCTCCTCTTCCTCATCTTCCTCTTCATCCTCATCTTCCTCTTCCTCTTCCTAATCCTCCTCTTCCTCCTCCTACTCCTCCTCCTCTTCCTCTTCCTCTTCTTCCTCTTCCTCCTCCTCCTAATCCTCCTCTTCCTCCTCCTGCTCCTTTTGGTACAAAGTTTTTTTCGTGCCAGTCAGGAAGTCCAAGACCCACTGGCAGAGGTCATAGTTCAAGCCCAGGTCCCTGAGCTTGGCTATGAGTATGGAGGGGACTATGGTATTGAATGCCGAGCTGTAGTCGATGAATAGCATTCTCACATAGTTCCCCTGCCTCTTGTCCAGGTGTGATGCTGCTGTGTGCAGCACATGGGCTATGGCGTCCTCCGTGGACCTGTTGGGGCGGTATGCAAATTGCAGGGGGTCCATGTTGATGGGGAGGGAGGAGCAGATGTAGCCCTTTACTAGCTTCTCAAAGCACTTCATGGCTATGGAGGTGAGAGCTACAGGGCGGTAGTCGTTGAGGCAAGCAGGCTTGGATTTTTTGGGTACAGGGATAATAGTGGACTTCTTCAGGCAGGTGGGGATGACAGCCTGTTCTAAGGACAGGTTAAATATGTCAGTGAATACTGGGGCCAGTTGGTCGGCACAGACTTTTAGGACGCGGCCGGGGATGCCGTCCGGACCTGCTGCCTTCCTGATATTCACTTTTTTGAAGGTCCGCCTCACCTCATGCTCTGTTACCCTGAACACTGCGTCTCCATCAGCAGCCGACCCCCCCCCCCCCCCCCCCCATTGCCGTGGCTTGTGGGCTGGTGTTGTTATTACCAGCATCAAACCTCGCATAGAAGGTATTGAGGTCATTTGCTAAGGAGATGTCACTGTTCAGTTTGAGGGAGGCGCCTTTGTAGTCTGTCATCGTTTTGAGCCCCTGCCACATAGCTCTAGAGTCAGCTTGTTCAAACTGGAGTTCAATTTTATCCCTGTAGCGCCGTTTGGCCTCTGTCACTGTCCTCCTTACGTTGTATCGCGCCACCTTGTGGTCATTCATGTTGCCTGCCACTAGGCCGTCGTTGTATGCTTTGGTGCGCTCTCTCAGAGCTTCACGGACGGATTTGTCTACCCAGGGTTTTTGATTTGGGTAAACTCTCATTTTGGTAGTGGGGATTGTTTCTTCCACCAAAGTACAAACATAGTCCAGCACTGTCTCCGTGTAGACATTAATGTTATCTGTGTCGCGGAACACGTTCCAGTCTGTGCAGTCAAACGCAGCCTGTAGCGTCTCCTCTGACGTCAAATCCCATTTCTGCACCTCTCGCGAGACTACAGGAGTACTTTTGATTCTCTGTTTGTACTTTGGTGAAAGAAAAATGGACGTGTGATCTGATTTACCAAAGCCACTATCAGAATGAGCCTTGTAGCCACCTTTAAATTGCGTGTAACAGTGATCTAGGATGTTACCGCCTCTGGTGTTGCAAGTCACATGCTGATAGAAGTCAGGTAATACCTTTCTCAGATTGGCGCTATTGAAATCACCCAGCACTAAAATGGCGGCGTTAACGTTCGCCGCTTGTATTCTATTTACCTCGTCGTGGAGTCTGGAGAGTGCGACGTTGTTACTGGCTTGCGGTGGAATATACACTCCGATCAGGACGATCGCCGTTAACTCCCTCGGGAGGAAGAAAGGACGACACTTGATGGTTATATATTCCAGGTCTGGGCAGCAGTGGTTGGATAATTCCTTCACGTTAGTAGGATCGCTCCAATTGTTGTTAAACATGAAGGCGATACCTCCTCCACGTTGTTTGCCGGACTCTGCTGTACGATCCTTGCGGTGGATGAAGAAGTGTTCGGCCGGTTGGATTGCGTGGTCTGGGACATCTGGCGTGAGCCACGTCTCGGTGAAGCAGAGAACGTTGCAGTCCCTAACGTCTCTTTGGTATTGAATCCTTGCTCGGATATCGTCCAGTTTATTGTCAATTGATTGTACATTGGCTAGCAATATACTGGGTAATGGCGTTCGGTGGCGTCTGGATCTCAGCCTGTTACGGATCCCAGCTCTCTTCCCACGCCGTCTGGTTCCTTTGTTCCTGGGATCAGGCTCTGGTCCCATTTTCCTGACTGGCAGACCCCAGGTGGTGAGAGCAGGCAACTGCACCTCCTCATCCATCACCCTCAACATAGGGGCCCCCCAGGGCTGTGTTCTGAGTCCCCTCCTCTACTCCCTGTACACACACGACTGTGTGGCTCAGCGGAGTAGCAATACAATCATCAAATTTGCTGACGACACAGTGGTGGTGGGCCTGATCTCTGCCAACGACGAGAGGGCCTACCTGGAAGAGGTCAAGGTCCTGGCGGGATGGTGCCAGGAAAACAGCCTCTCCCTGAACGTCAGCAAAACAAAGGAGATGATTGTGGACTTCAGGAGGTCGGGGGTCAAGGACTACAGCCCCCTCAGCATCGACGGGGCACCGGTTGAGAGAGTCAACAGCTTTAAGTACCTCGGAGCCTACATATCCGAGGACTTGACATGGACCACACACATTGACAGTGTTGTGAAGAAGGCACGACAACGCCTCTACTTCCTCAGGCGCCTAAAGAAGTTCCAAGTCAGTCAGAAGATCCTTAAGAACTTCTACTCATGTACAATAGAGAGCATCTTGACTGGCAACATCACCTCCTGGTTTGGGAATAGCACTGCACAAGACCGAAGCAGACTACAAAGAGTGACACGTTCAGCCGAACGCACAATTGGAGGGGGGCTCCCCACCCTCCAGAACATTTACAACAAGCGTTGCAAGGGCAAGGCTAAGAGAATCATTAAAGACTCCAGTCACCCGAACAACTGCCTCTTTGAACTGCTGCGGTCAGGCAAGCGATACCGGAGTCTCAAGGCGAGCACAGAAAGACTCAGAAGAAGCTTCTATCCCCAGGCCATCAGGCTGCTAAACGAACAATGAACAATGAACACTACACAACAACAACCACCAAACGCACATAGCACACACATCCACACGCACACACTCACTTTAAACAAACACACTGTAGCACCCACTCCACACACTTTATAGCACACACCCACTTTAAACAAACACACTGTAGCACCCACTCCCCACACTTTATATTTATTGATGAAGGATTGCACTACAACTCGTACACCTTACTGTAAATTGTACCTAAATTGTACCTCATCCCATTTCTGCTTTGCACTATATAGTACTGTACATTAGTACACTGCATAGTATTGTATATTATATGGTAACTCAGAACATTGTACATATGTCTATACCGAACACTGTGACCTAATTTTCTTCTTCTAAATTACATGCTATACTATGTTATTTGATACTATCTTGTCTAGCACAGTCTCTGGAGCGTAACAGTAAGAAGCATTTTGTCTGAAAGTATTCTGTACTTCTGTATGACAACTATTAAAGAAACTTGAAACTTGAAACAGACCCATAGGTGCTGTATATGCTTAGGGTTTCCTGGTTGAGATCTGGGTTTAATAGTACAAGAGATTTCATTCAATCTTGACATGCCAGGGGGCATGGTCCGCTCCCCTCGCGGAGAGTTTGGTGTAGGGATTTGGGGCAGTGGGTTCCACTGTCCCTGAAGTCCCAGGCTGTCGGGCCAGTATGCGGGGGCCGTAGCTGCCGTGGCCTTCTGTGTTCCAATTACTGCCTGCTGTACAGCCGGCAGCTCTGGGTATAGTGATTCGCTTGGTTCTGTGAATTCCTCACTTCCCGCAAACGTTTCAGGGGACTCTGGGTTTTCTCCCCGCTCTCCTAGGTAGTCTAGACCCAGGCCGGGTATGAAAACTCCCAATCCATCATCCGAGGGTAAATCCTCGTCCTCTGTGATGTGGGAATGATTGTGAGACATCTTGTTAGTACTGGCTGGTTAGCTCTGGCTCGTTAGCCGGTGCTTCTGTAGACTCCGGCTAGATAGCCTCCAGTGAGCACTCGATTCACTTTTGGCTAGTTAGCCTACGTTCCTGTGGACTCCGGCTAGGTAGCCTCCAGTTAGCATTCAATTCACTTTTGGCTAGTTAGCCTGCGTTCCTGTGGACTCCGGCTAGGTAGCCTCCAGTTAGCATTCAATTCACTTTTGGCTAGTTAGCCTGCGTTCCTGTGGACTCCGGCTAGGTAGCCTCCAGTTAGCATTCAATTCACTTTTGGCTAGTTAGCCTGCGTTCCTGTGGACTCCGGCTAGGTAGCCTCCAGTTAGCATTCAATTCACTTTTGGCTAGTTAGCCTGCGTTCCTGTGGACTCCGGCTAGGTAGCCTCCAGTTAGCATTCAATTCACTTTTGGCTAGTTAGCCTGCGTTCCTGTGGACTCCGGCTAGGTAGCCTCCAGTTAGCATTCAATTCACTTTTGGCTAGTTAGCCTGCGTTCCTGTGGACTCCGGCTAGGTAGCCTCCAGATAGCATTCAATTCACTTTTGGCTAGTTAGCCTGCGTTCCTGTGGACTCCGGCTAGGTAGCCTCCAGTTAGCATCTGTTAGCAATGGCTAGTTATCCTGCTGTTAGCATCTGTTAGCAATGGCTAGTTAGCCTGCTGTTAGCATCTGCAGATCACAAAGTAGAGCTTTCTACTGAAGTGCGAGAGATGGATCCTTCCCCCGAGGGGAAGGACCTTCCCATGGTAGAGCTTTCCACTTTTTGGTTCTTGACTTTAAGTAAACATTACATTACCTTTTAGTCGCAAGTAAACGTTACTTTAATCACAAAAATAGAGCTTTCTATTGAAGTGTGATTTTTTCTAGTAGAGCTTTCTACGTTAGGTTTTGACTTTAAGTAAACATTACGTTACCTTTTAGTCGCAAGTAAACGTTACTTTAATCACAAAAATAGAGCTTTCTATTGAAGTGTGATTTTTCCGAGTAGAGCTTTCTACGTTAGGTTTTGACAAATCTGTAATTAATTTTATTCTAGAGGCTTTTGACAGTAGTCATGTTCTCTTCGGCTGTTAACACCTATTCAATTAGTATAAATGCTCAACCCAGGGACGCCATGTATTATGCCACGCTAAATCAGGTCAGTTTGATAACCCCATAACTCATTGGTCCGCTCATCTTGACATCAAACAGCGTCCTGCGATGTCTTTGACATTCAGAATCCAGTGGGTCTCAAAAGAGTGTTGTTATCAAATTGCAACTGACCTGCAAAATAGCGAATGCACGTCTCGACCCCCTTCGGCACTGAAATAAATCAGGTGGTAAAAGTTGCGAGATATTTACTTTGTTTTATTACCAGGACGTTTTTATCTGACAAGTCTGACCTTAATAAACCTGTCAATAGGTGGTGTCATTAATCAGATAATTATCCCTTCCCTAATCCGTCAGACTGCAGCTGGGGAGAATTACTCGCCGGAGCCCCAATGAGGGTGCTGCGCTTTTAAATTTCTTCTAAAATGCTTACGTCTAGAATAATTTTTCTATATAGCATTTGAATACGGCTAAATGACCTATTCTTAACTACGTCTCTTTAGTGAGAAGAAAGACATCTGTAATCATTACCCCTAATATTTTTACATCATAAATAAGGTGTCGTCGGAGCAGCAAAGTCTCCCTTTACAATGCAGAATGGGTTCCTAATAAGTGTAACATAATATTTAAGGCTTACCAGAATGTTTAGAAGAAGTAACACGAAGTAGTTTCAAAGAAGTTTTAATTAAAAAATACAAAGGTTACAAAAAAATGCACAATTATCCTGGAATCTCTTACAGCAGTAAAAAAAAAAGTACAAAAGGCTCCAGAAAAAACATGTCAAATCCAAAATCTGTCTATGAACTGGCGAGCTGACCTTTTTAAGAACAAGTCCGTCGCGTCATCCTCATCAGTTTTATCTCCAATCAGTGTACAGTACGTGTACAGTAGTCTCATCCCTCCTTTCCCCTACTTTTGTTTAGGGATGCACGATAATTATCGGGCCGATATCAGCAATTATGACGTCATCCCGATAAACCCGATAACGTTATTAATAGCTCCGATAATATAATATATTTTTTGGTAAAAAAAATGCGGTGTGGGTGAATTTGGATGAAGTGCGTTTGTTTTGACTGTCCGCTCCTCCCGTTTTGCCAGTACTGTGGTACCACTGATAGTGTGTGGTTTAGGAACAGGGCGTTTTACACAAATCCAGCGCTCCTTTCTTGGCTGTGACGTAGCCACGTAGTACGCTTCTTGAAAGCAGCGTGTTGTAAACAAAGATGGCGACGCTAGTGGGGATTGTTTCAGAGGGGAAAAGTTCGCTTGCTATTTGTAATAAATGCAATGGAGAAGTTCCACGAGGAGGGAAAAGTGCAGCGGCTTGTGATACATCCAACCTAGCAGGTCACCTGCGGCATCACCACCGCTGCAATGGTGTGTTGTGTTAACTTAAAAGCCTGCGACGACGCGGGGAGCTAAGCAAAGCTAGCCCCTTTCATGGCTGTGATGCAACCTTTGGTTGAATACGCAGTCACTTATTGCTCCGTAGTAGCCAGGTTAATTTGCACCACCAAGGACTGCTTAAAAGCTAGCGGCTTGAGCCCTTGGGTAATTTCTGTCAAACTTATTTAATTTAGCAAACGACTCGTCAATAGGTACAAGCGTGCTCGCGCCGTCGTACACCAGCGGTGGTGATGCCGCAGGCGACCTGCTATGTGTCCACTCAAAGCCTTTCTTTCAAGGCGGACAGCTTTTAAAAAAGAGGAAAAAAAGCTTTGAGCGTCGTAGGTTGGATGTATTATAAGTTGTTGACGGATTGTGAATTTTCATTTGGAAAAATAAATATGGTCACTTTATCAGTCAAAACTGTTGTCTTGGCTTTTGTTTCTGTTGTCTGGTTAAAAGGTTATTAACCGATTGCAGAATGGGTACAGTACAGCTCAATACATACAATTGTTAAGGGGATGCAGACCAGAGAAAGACTTTCGTCTTGTTTACATCAGGGTCCCCCATTTACAATTCATCATAACATAATGACATGCATGACATACAGATAGACAGTACTGCCTACATCTATACATGACATACCAGATTTGCAAATACAGTACTGTTTGTGATACGAAAAGAGTCCAGAAAAGAGAGTATATACATTTGACGTATTATTATTGTATTGTGATATGTTTTGTTTCATGTTGAAAAAAAGAAAAAAAAAGATTTGATCAAAATAATTTTTTAATAATACAATAAATATCGGTTATCGGTATCGGTTATCGGCTTGAGGAGCATAAAGTTATCGGTATCGATATCGGTGTCAAAAAATCAATATCGTGCATCCCTACTTTTGTTACTTTGCAGTTACATATCAAATCAAGTATTAAAAAAAATCCTTTACTATGTTTTCTTTTTTCTTTTTAAGCAGATAATTATGAAACATATAATCAATACAGCATTATATATATACCTTTATACCTTGGTAGCATATGTGTTTCTATAATCATACATGTGAAAATTAGTTCATAAGAATATAATGCCTTTCTGACTGGACATGCTCTCTCTCCATGTCCTTGCATTCCAGCCTGTGTGAGGTTACTCCCTTTATGCACATTCCAGCCTGCGGCCCCAGTATGCAAACCATTCTCTCCCATCCCCTCCACACGGTATCATACATTTATTACATACACAAGAAGTAAAACAGGAATATATCTTTTTATAATCACTGTCTTCCAACCTCAGAGTTAGAAATCAGGGCTTACACTTTATTTAAATATGTTTCTTTTAATGGTATGGTTTACTGCCTTGGTAACCTAACCCCCTCTTTCTTGAATCGTGGCTTAGGCGATTTGGCCTTGTGGGGTTTTCGTACTCAGACCAATATCTCGTTGTGGGGGGGGGGGGGGGAAGAACGTGTCTCTGGTAAACGTGAGGTCGCTGGTAAACGAGAGGTCACTGGTGGGCGAGAGGGTGGGCGAGAGGTCATCAATCTTTGGTCCTGCTGGCTGTGACCTTTTACAATTACACAAACTAAAAACAGATATTACATTACATTACACAAACTAAAAACAGATATTACATTACATTACACAAACTAAAAACAGATATTACATTACATTACACAAACTAAAAACCGATATTGTCTGAATTACTAGAAGAAAGAAATGCACCACCTTTGGCTGATGGTAATTTATTAATTTATTAGGATTTATTTTGGTCTAATAAATGTTTAAGGTTCTTAGATGGATCCCCTGCTGCCTCCTCCTCCTCTTCCTCCTACTCCTAATCCTCCTCCTCCTACTCTTCCTCCTCCTCCTCTTCCTCCTCTTCCTCTTCCTCCTCATCTTCCTCTTCCTCCTCCTAATCCTCCTCTTCCTCCTCCTACTCCTTCTCCTCTTCCTCTTCTTCCTCTTCCTCCTCCTCCTAATCCTCCTCTTCCTCCTCCTGCTCCTCCTGCTCCTGCTCCTCCTCCTCCACGGGGAGCAGCGTACTGGCTCATATTAAATGGCAGGCCATGCATTATGCAGCAGCTTAGTTGTCCGCGCGGGATCGTCATGTCCTTGGCTACAGTCCACTTGTCGCTGCTCTGGTCGTAGCACTCCACCTTGGAGAGGGAGTTGAAGCCATTCCAGCCTCCGACCACAAAGAGGAGGTCGTCCAGCACCGCGATGCCAAAGGTGAAGCGAGGGGTGAGCATGTTGGGCAGGGCGCTCCAGGAGTCAGTCAAGGGGCTGTAGGCCTCCGCGCTACGCAGGGCATGTCCACTGTTCCACCCTCCCACCTGAGGAAAGGACACATGAGAGGAATGTTTTAGTGTGTGGTTAAGGCAGGCAGACACTGTATTAATCCATTTAGGGAAATGAGGGCATCACAGAAGCATTGAAAGTCAAATGATACATATCTATAAAAATATCTAGTATGAGGGCGGCTACGTGGCGTAGTGGGCAAGGCGCTCGCCACGAAATGCTGGAGATGCTGGGCTCGTCAATTCGAGCCCAGCGCTCCACATTTGCTTTTAGTTTAGCTGGTCGTCCGTACTAATACACATTGGCCGTATTAGGGGGTGGGAAACTGATGGGTGGGGATCGGGCGTTGTGGACAGCGACTCCTACAGGTCGGTTGGTGCGCCTGCGCAGTAGAATCAGGAAGTGTCGGGGGCAGCGTGAGCCTCCCACGTGTTACTCCTCGCCACTGAGAGATCGAGCTGCGCAGGTGAAAAGATGCGACAGCTGTTACCTCAAGTACCGGAGGGGACTTGTGCTATGACTTAGTCCACATTGCAGCCGGCTTGTGGGAGGCAAGAAACAGCGTTTGTGACAGGGGAGGGTTGAATTGGATTATACGAAATTGGGATGGGAGAAAATATAGCATTGAAAGTCAAATGATACATATCTATAAAAATATCTAGTATAAAGCATTTGTCTCTGTGTGCACCTACCGCATAGACTTGTCCTCCGTACGCAGCGACTCCCACTCCCCTACGCCCTGTGCTCATGGGGGCGATCAGAGTCCACTGGTTAGTGTCTGGGCTGTAGCACTCAGCTGTGAGCAGACTACGGCCGCCACCACAGATGTAAACCTGTAATAAAAAAGAATATTCTAATTTAGTTTATATATTCCATTTGATTTCATTCTACTTTAATTGTCTGTTAATGTTGATGCACCAAAGGACCCAGACACATCTTTTGTATGTGCAAGCTTAATTGGCAATAAAGACATTTATGATTTCTGATCTAACGTTCCTTGTGTTCATCTAGCACGCTGTGTCCCTCAGTTCCACCCACCTTGCCCTGGAGGGCTGCTGCCCCTGCCAGGCTCCTGTGCTCCAGCATGGGTGAGATCACTGTCCACTGGTTGGTTTCAGGCTTGTAGCGCTCGGCGGTGTTCATGTCCACGCTTCCGTTCCACCCTCCCATGGCGTAGATCCAGCCGTCCAACACGACCACGCTGAGCATATGGCGGCGTGAGTGCATGGGAGTCACCTGCAGCCAGCTGCGAGTGACGGGGTTGAACCTGCACACTCTGCTGAAATCCTCGTCTTCGTTATAGCCTGAAATCCTAAATCTCACTTCGTTATAGCCGCCGACAAAGTAGACCAGACCGTGGAGATAAGCGATGCCATGCCAGACCCGGCGTCTCTCCGCCTCAACGCTCACGCGCTTCCATCCACCGGCTCGGATATCGTAAGCTTCCATGGTCATGTTATTAGACCGAATCTGGCCTCCGATGGCCAATAGGACCTCCTGGGGCAGGCGTGGGCGGGTCAGGGGGTTTGGGAGCCTGTCGGAGTCAGGGGGGTTCAGGACGCTGAGGATGAGGGGCCTGCAGTCGTGGCTGTCCCTCACCACACGGTTGTTCCGGACGTTGTTCAGCAAGTAGTCAGGCCTCATCAAGCCCATGCGAACCTGGGAAGAGACAAGCAGACAGCGGGTACAATTTAGACATCGGTTGTAGACGGTTTCTGTTGCTAGGGAACAGTTTGGACCCAAATGTTTGAGAACCACTGTACTAGGGAACCTAGTGCTGTTTTAAGGGGAGACCACCCACCTAAAATACCCTTTTCCTGATTTTGGGGCAATTTTGAGTTTTTTGTATAATGTTTATCCTTTAACATGTCTTCTTTCAAACTAGTGACAAGAAAACAAAAAAAAAACACATTTAGTTGCTTATTTTGCTTCATTTTGCATGGTTGCATCCATAAATGTGCACATATTGAATGGGGAAGTGCCTCATTTGCATATATAAACATACAATTCAGAAAACTTGCAATATATTTTTTCTTAGTTTATATGTACATAACAAACTGGGAACGTTTAATAGTGATATCTATTCAAATATTTATTTTGCCTATTAGGGGGTACAGTAATCGGTTGTGTTGTTTGTTACTAAACTGTTACTACTACTACATCATTATTATTATGTTATTCAGTTATCAGGCATGTGTTTAGGTTGTCTATTACTAATGGTTTGATTGGGTGTTGTGTTTGTAAATAGCGGTTTCAAATAAAAATGTATGGCATTTTACAATACAGAACTTTGAAGGTGTTTTCCCAAAGGGTAGACATGTACCATTTCCCTAGCATCTACACACACCAAACTTTTCACCTTTATTCATATCTATATCCTGCTTCTTTGTGCCAAATGGTTTGTTGATATGTCATACATAGCCTGATTTACAGACAATACAAAACTTTAAAGGCGTTTTTCTCAAAACGAGATTTTATGAGTTTGTATTACACATAAAACAAAAAAAATCTCAATTTCTCTAGTACCTCCACACACCAAACTGGCCACGTTTCCTCCTATCCATATACCACAACTTTCTGCTAGAGGATCTTTTGATATATCACTCATCCAGATTTTTAGAACATTTTATACAAAAAAAATCTTTTTTATGACTGTCATAAATGGTCATAAAAGGTCATAAAATCCTGTTCGGGTGGCTTGAAGCCTTTTTACAACGCGTCCGCGTTTCCGGGTTCCCGTTTTGCGCTCTGATTGGCCAGGTCATGTGACATGAGCGCCAAACGTGGGACGGCAAGTTTCTACACTGGTTAAGCTTAGGCACTCTTCGAAGTTGGTTAAGGTTAGAGTTTGTCTTAGAGCGTGACGGCAAGTTCTTTCGCCGGTTAAGCTTAGGCACTCTTTCGAAGTTGGTTAAGGTTAGAGTTTGTCTTAGAGCAGACCTGGGCATTGTACGGCCCGCGGGATGATTCTGACCGGCCCGCGAAAGATTACATGATAATATTTTTTTTTCTTTTTTTTTTCTTTTTTTCTTTTTTTTTTTTTTTCATGTCAACGTTCACACGCACAATATACGCTTACCTAGGATTTAACTTGATTCAACAACAAAGCAGTCGGGGCAAGCCGAAAACGGTCGAAAGTGTGGTTATTTGAAGTTTGGATTTCTTTTTTCACAACTGAGGTAGGTAGATTACATTTTTGGAGACTACAGTACAGAAAAAAGGTACCGTTGGGTACCGGTATCGATTCACAGGTACCGGTACCGTATCGGTTCAAATGTGAACGGTACCCATCCCTACTGAACACACAACTGTAGGGCAAGGGCATTTTTGCTCATGAAATGCATAGCCATGTGAAAGCCTTCATGACAAAGTTGCAATTAATTTCAAGGCAACTAGGCAGCAACAATCTCAAACACATGAAAACCCTGAAAGAAGTCAAACCATCAGCTGATCACCGGCACAGGTACTCATCCATGTTGGGAGCACTGCATGATGAATTTTCAAGGCGTTTTCAAGATTTCAAAAAGGTTGAGGATGAAATGCAGCTGGTTTCCTCTCCCTTTACCTGCAGTGTTGATAGTGCACCCACTGATGTTCAGCTTGAACTCATTGACCTGCAGTCTGATTCACTACTGAAAGAGCACTTTAAGTCAGCATCACTGCTAGAGTTCTACTCTGCTCTCAAGGAGGAGAACTTTCCAAACATGAGGAGACATGCTCAGAAGATGTTGGTTCTCTTTGGATCCACCTATATGTGAACAGACATTCTCAGTCATGACGTTTACCAAGTCCAGGTACAGATCCTCTCTCACTGATGAACATCTGGCAGCTGTGCTTCGCATCTCCACCTCAAACTTGCAACCTGACTTTGATGGACTTGTTAAAGCTCAACAGAGACTGGATTTATCACACTGAATGAAAAAAAAAATAGCTGAAGAACACTAAAATGTGGAAATATAACTAGTGAAATGGGACACTTGATCTTTTTTCTTCTTTTTTTTGCACAGTTCTGAAAACATTAAATGTTTAATATAGGCATGTAAAGTAAAAAAGGCTACTGGGACACTTTTCTTTACACAGTTCAGTGACATGTCTTGTTTATTTTGGCTATAAGATGATGTGATGTCTTTAGAAAGCTAAGAAAATCCTTGTTTCAATAGTATATGAAACTCAAAATAATAACTTTATTTGTATAGCACTTTTTCATACATGCCCTTTGTTATTAATGTTTCACATTTTGTTTATCATTTTGGAAATAAATTCTATTTGAATAAATGATATTTTTGAAAGCTAACCTCACCTTTTAATTGCCAAATAATAACATACACTCTTACCAGGGGTCAAAACAATGCCATTTACTGCTTTTTATATAGAAATAAAATGCATATTATGCATAATTGAGTTTGGAATTTTGGCCCGGCCCTCCAACATATTTTCAGTTGCTCATTCGGCCCCCCGGGAAAAATAATTGCCCACCCCTGTCTTAGAGCATGGCGATAGAACGCCAGGTAGTTTGCAGGCTGTTTCGACGCGGAAATGGGCAAACACGCTATTGGGCGCACATGTCACATGACCTGGCCAATCAGAGCGCCGGAAACGCGGATGCGTTGTAAAAGGTTCGGGTGGCATATCAAAAAATCCTCTAGCAAAAAGTTTGGTATTTAATGTCGTAACATGAAAAACCATGAGAAAATATCTATATATCATCAATTTTTTCTAAATTCTGTTTGGGGTAACATGCAAAAAGGGACAATTTTAATAGACCACGCCCCTTTTTGGGTAATAAAATGATGCGACCAAAAAAATTGTCATAAATCTTTTTTCTTTTTTTGACTATTCTAAACAATTAAGATGTTTGCAAATGATTTCATCCTTTATTATTTTTTTCCCTATCTAGGTGGGTGGTCTCCCCTTAATGTAATGCACAGTTACCTTGGGCAGCAGCAAAGGGATGTGTGTTTTACGCTCCTCACGGGAGTGGTCGATCCAACGGAGGACGGCCTCGAACACCGTCTCCTCGCTCTTCACGTTCAGATCATCCCTCTCGATGATGTCCACCAGTTGCTGTAGGGACAGCTCCACAAACTCCTGTGAGACGTGCAACATCTTCTCAAAGTGGCACACAATGAAGAGATGGGCCTTGCGCCTCAGGTCAGGGCAGCAGTAGATCATGTCCGCGAACCTCCAGATGCCGACACAGTTTTCCAGAGACAGCTGGCCTTCTAGGAAATCAGAGCACGCTCCTACTATGCCAGTGACGAGAAACTGGTCTGCAGCCACCAGAAGCTCTTCCACGTTCTCTGCTGTCACCGGCACAAAGCGTGTGTAGGAGTACTCTATGATGAGCTGCATCATACCCGGGGACACCCCAGGGATACTGTAGACTGCTTTCTCTGAGTCGCTCCAGCGAGTGAAGAGGGCTCTGTGGGACGCAGAGTATAGAGATATCTGATGACTTCCGGTTTGACAGCAGCATGTAGCGACGCGTTTTGTTATTGCTCCGCTCCCGTCGACGTTAATTTAGTTTAAAAACCTTATTTTAACTAAACTAATGAGATTAAACCACATCGTATATATTAAATAAGACCTTCTACTAACTATATCAAACGACATAAAGACTCAACATGGATCAAAAGGATAAGAAAAAGACTGGAAAGAGAACCGGAGCCGAGATCCCAACGGCGCCGATTTTGACACGTTCTAAGGATACAACAATACCGCTGTTGACTGGCCCCATCGGGGAGACAACATCGGAGAATTTACCGGGACCAACGACGACAGGCCCCGAGAGGGTGACAGCAGACGACAACATAACGGTGGGGAAAAACACTGTGAGGGAAAAAGCAGAGGAACTTGAGAAGAAAATGTCCATCAAACCCATTGTGTACCCAAACGCACCTACAACGTCAACTGATACAAGCAGTGAGATTACACAACCCGACTTCAACTCTCTGACTATCCTGATAAAAGATCAGATACAAGTAGGGAAGGATCAGATGGTCGCTTACAAATTACACATCGATGAACTCAAAGATGAATTCAAAGCACACATCGATGCTAAATTCGAAGAGGTTATAAAAGCGGCCGCTGTACAGGCCGAGCGAATCACTGATGTGGAGAAGACGGTGCTAGAAATTACACGGGTGGTCCAAGAGAACGAGAAGACCGTCAACGAGGGAATCACAGAGTTAACGAATGAGATAAAACAGGTGGAAGAAGAGTTTCTGAAGAAAATACAAGACATCGAAAAGGAATCAATGGAGAGGCGGCTCGAGATCCAACGTTACTACCGGAGAAATAATATCCGTATTGTGGGACTGGATGAATCAGTCAATTGCACAGACGACAATTTTCCAACTGTATTAGTAGATATCCTAGGTAACCACACCCTACCCACAGCGCCGATAGTGAACCAATGTTACAGAATCCGTACACGAGACCAAAGAGGCAACGGTCCGAGGGTTATCATTGCTACTCTGCGCAAGACAGTAATAAGAGACGCCATCATCAGAGGGGCGCGCAATCAAAGGGGGAAACTGAAATATGGTGAGAATCCAATATCCATCTACAAAGATCTATGCAAGGAGGCCATCGCTCAGCGTGTCCCCTTCAAGGATGTGATGCAGAGATTGTTCAAGGGCGGTTTTAAACCAAGCACTAGTACTATCGATCTTGGGGAAAGACGGTATTAGGCACGGATTACGCACGCCTAAAGACGCAGAGGATTACTTGAAGCAACATCTGGTCCCCCGGGGCCGGACGCGAGATAGGCTCGAATCAGATAAGCCTACTCATCTTTCTCTTCTTTCTTTTTTTCTCCTCTTAGTATTTTAATATGTTTATTAGAATGACTTTACCACGGCTCAACAAAAGCAACAGATGATATGCATGCTGGCAACACCAAGGCACAAGGTGTTTAATACAGTTCGTACATAAGACATTATATTTATAGACTTCTGGTCTCTGAGGAGACAATAATCCAATATTGACATTGGGAACATTCTGGAATATTCTGGACTCCTCTCTCAACGGCTCAGGGCACAATGGAATATTCCGGAAAATAATATGAGGTCATGACTCCTGGGTAGGAAGATCATTCTGGAACATAACAGCAGTGTTTACAAATTCACAAGGGTATTCTACAACCTTCTAGAATATAATGCACTCCTACAACGAAGGCCTGTAACTTTAACATTAGCATCCGGTATGTATAAGCATAATCCATTGACGTAAGTTTAATAAGGCTTTAAAATTTTTTTTAAAAACATCAGCCACACCAAAAGGTACAAGCATGACAAGGTTATTCTAATATTTTAAATAATTACTCCATTGATTTATTGATTTGCATAATGTAGCTCTAAAAGTCTCTATTTTTTTTCTCTTTATTCATTTTTATTTAATTTAATTTGTTCTCTGATGAGTTTTATTTTAATTCTCACTCTGTTTTTAATTTTTCTAATTTTATCTTATTTTTTTTGATGGTGTTAATATTTTAATATTTTTCTCCACTCTTTTCCTCTTTCTGATGGTTCCAACATAAGTTAGTAGAAGGTTCAAATGAATATATCATTGAAGGTATATTTTTCATTTTTCACACTATTGTTTTTACATTAATGGGAAGGCGCAAGACCAAAAAGCGACATTCTATTGAATTAGAATGAAAGTTGTAGATCCTATGGCAATTAGCATAGGAAGAAGGTTACAAAGCTCATTTTGGGCAACCCGGTGGCTTAAGGGAGGGAGTCATACGCGTAGGATGTGTCTATGGAACACAGTCCTGTACGACTCTCGGTGGGAGGGGGGATTAGGGGATTTTTATTTGTATATGTTTTTAAGCTCGGCTCTCAACGGGACCTCAATAGTTGGATGTATATCTATTGTTGCTTCGCACTCCAGAAGCATTACCAATGACTATAAAACAACATGTATAGATTATGGCTAGTTTGAATATAATGATCTGGAACACTGGGGGAATAAATAAACAACACAAACGCAAAAGCGTACTCACACTGATGAAAAAAGAACAGGTTGACGTGGCTCTGCTAAGCGAAACGCACATTTTAGAGAAAGACATAGCTACGTTAGCGGACAACACATATCATAACATTAGTCACTCTTCCTTTGGAACGAGAACTAGGGGAGTAGCCATAGTCATTAGACGGAAGTTGAATATTGAATTGAAGGGAGTATGGTCTGATGCAGATGGTCGGATAACTATAGCTAAGATTGTACACAAGAACAGGAAAATAGCGTTGGTAGCGGTATACGCCCCAAATCTGTACGAAGTTGGTTTCTTCACTACACTTACCAAAGCAATGTTAGACCTTCCCGATTACTCATTTATAATTGGTGCAGATTTTAATGCCATTTGGAATCCAAGGATGGACAAATCTTACCCCTCCTTTTCCAACGAACAAAAAAAATCATCTAATGCATTAAAGGATTGGTCGAAGATTACAGGTGTAAATGACTTATGGCGATCACTTAACCCCATGACCCGGAATTACTCTTGTCGATCTACGAGACATAACACATTATCCAGAATAGATTATGTTTTTGCATCCCCGAGACTATTTGATAAATATGATGTGGAAATGATACCCAATGCATTATCAGATCACTGTTATTTACTCCTAAAAGGAACATTTGGTATACTATCTTCCCGAGCCCCAAGATGGCGATTTAACTCGATGCTGCTTAATAACAAGGAATTCATTACACAACTCAAAGAAGCTCTTGCAGTATTCCTACGGGAGAATGCAAACTCGGTGCAGGACCCCAGAATAATATGGATGTCGGTAAAGGGAACGATCAAGGATTTCACTGATAGCTTTTCCTCAAATGCGCAAGAATCGATGCTCAAAACTGGCTGAACTGGAAACGCTTTACTCAACGTTATTTAATTCTTTACAATACAACAACTCAATTCGACTGGAAAATCAAGTTAAGGTACTAAAAAAAGAGATCAATGCCATATACAGACAACAATCGGAAATACAAATATGTAGCACAAGACAACAGCAGTACTCTCAAGGTTCTAAACCAAGTCACCTATTAGCCATGCGATTAAGAATTAATGCAAAATGTGCAGATATAACTACCATTAGAGCACAACAAGTACTTGTTACAGACCCTGAAAAAATAAACGCGACATTCAAAGAATTCTACTCCAACTTATATAAATCAGAAACGACCTTCGAACAAAACAAAATGGACACATATCTTAATCAAATTAATCTCCCTAAACTTTCAGAGGATGACGCTAAACAGTTAGAAACATCGATCACACTAGAGGAACTCAAGAAGGCCATATCCGAAATGCAAAGTGGTAAGGCTCCTGGAAGAGACGGTATCCCACCAGAAATGTACCTCTCTTGTTGGGACATAATTGGACCCCTATTACTAAATATGATTTTATACTCAGTCAAGGAGGGGAACTTCCATAAGAATGACAATATTGCACTCATAACAGTCCTCCTTAAAAAAGACAAAGACCCCACCGAGTGCGGTACTTACAGACCCTTAAGCCTCCTCGGAACCGATATCAAACTGTACTCTAAGGTATTAGCCATCAGATTACAAAAGCATATGACGTCTTTAGTTCATCCGGACCAAACTGGCTTCATAAGAGGCCGCTTGACGATTACTGCACGTACTAGATGCTGACAAGGACGACACCATACCTAAGGCGATGCTGTCCCTGGATGCAATGAAAGCTTTTGACAGGCTGGAATGGTCGAATCTATGGGCAGTATTAGAGAGGATGGGGTTAGGTAAAGGTTTCATTGATATGATTAAAGTAGTATACAAAGACCCATCGGCCATAATTACAACAGGTATAATCACCTCCGGAATCTTTCCGGTATCACGCTCAGCTAGACAGGGTTGCCCTCTTAGTCCCGGACTATTCGATCTATCATTAGAGCCTTTAGCACAATATATAAGACAATCCCAATCCATAGAACCAATCGTAATCAAGGGCACACAACATAAAATGTGTTTATATGCGGACGACGTAATACTGTTCATGCAAAACCCCAACACCACATTGCCTCACCTGCTCAAGTTAATTGAGAACTTTGGAGATTTATCGGGATTTAAGATAAATTGGCCGAAGTCGGCTTTCCTTCCACTTAACGCCCCTGCAAAAAAAGATATAACCCTCCCAGAAGAGATACCTATGGGAGTGGAAATATTCCCCACCATAAGACAAACGGTGAAGCACAATTACACAAAAATCCAAAACAAAATCAAAGACGACCTTGATAGGTGGGCAAAACTTAAAAACTCAGTACAGGCACGGATATCAATAGTTAAGATGGACGTACTACCTAGAATCAACTTCTTCAGCTCAATGCTACCGTTACCCCCTCCAGAGGGTTACTGGAAAAAATTACACTCCTCCACATACAAATTTATTTGGAATAACAAACCACCACGTATAAAAAGATCCACCGCACAGAGAAATAAAGCAGACGGTGGTATGGCATTTCCAGATTTTTTCCACTATTTTAAGGCGTACACTTTAAGACCATTGACAACATGGTTTGATCCCCAAGCATTAGTATCCTGGAGAAAATTAGAAGAAAATATAGTAGCCCCACATAGACTGAAGGACATAGCATACACTAAACTATCAATTAAGCAATGCGAACGGAAATTTGGCCCCATAATTACTCATGCGATCCGGATATGGCGTGAAACACAAAAAAAATATCCTAACCCACATAAATGGCATAATCATACTCCCTTATTCAATAACAATGCATCCTTGATTGGAAAACGACCTATAAGATTCCCTATATGGGAAAAGCAAGGCATACACTCATTACGGGATGTTTTTAACAAACAGGGTTTTTGTAGTTATGAAGAAATATGCAAAAAAATTATCTCACCAAGTCCACACATCTTTTTTACATACAGTTATTGTTATGTTTGAAGTCTCACGGTGTTCCATTAAAGATACCAATTGAACACCACAGATACCACAAATTCTTCTATGAAAGAGAGACATCGAGAGGTTTTGTTTCAGATTTTTATCATCAATTACTAACGTCCTCGTATGAAACCCTCCACCTAGACTCTGTCTGGAGGAGGGATATACCAGACCTGGAAAGTGACTTTGATTGGCAAGAAGCCTGGGCAAATGTTCGATTTACATCAAGGAACCCGGACCATCAACAAATCAATCTTAACTATATTCACAGGACATACTTGACTCCTATAAGACTGAACAGAATGGGTCTTAAACAAGACTCCAAATGCTCCTTATGTACAAATGGGGACGAGGGGACATTTATGCACATGTACTGGGACTGCCCACCAGTTAAGATATTCTGGAAAGAGGTGACCCAGCAATTATCAAATCTCTTAACTTGGAATATACCTGTACACCCCTCTGTATTACTGCTGAATGATGTTTTTGAGTGTGCAGTACATCCACAGCTAAAGAGATTGGTTTTTGTCTGGTATCACAGTGGCTCAAAAGCTGATAGCATCACGATGGTTCCAACCGGAAAAAATTTGCCGAAAGGTCTGGATTATTACATATCTCGATGTGATTTATCAAGAAATATCTACAGCAAGAATTCTGGGTCTCAATGAATCCAAAATGACAATGTGGTTAGAAGTGGTGGAGAGAATAAAAGCTAGCATATAATGGTAGTGTATGGTTAGGAGCGAGGGATAATGGATGGATTATCCAATGGGGGGTCCGGGAGGGGGGGGGGGTACGAGCTAGAGCATATGTGTGTAGGGTATTAGATAGGATTGTATATCCTGTATAAGACATTTAACTAAATGGTGATTTTATTGGATGTGCACTGTTAATAATGCTTGTATATCTTATCGTGTGTTGTCATGTTTGTTTATACGTTTGTTTAAAAAATAATAAAAAAATAAAATACAAAAGAGATATCTGATGAGTAAACAATAAGCAACATTCTGTCCTGTGTAGTAATATATGTTCACTGTAGAAGTATAGCGTCTTAGCACAGTAGAAGTATAGTATCTTTTTACAGTAGAAGTACAGTATAGTATCTGTTTACAGTAGAAGTACAGTATAGTATCTGTTTACAGTAGAAGTGCAGTATAGTATCTTTTTACACTAGAAGTACAGTATAGTATCTGTTTACAGTAGAAGTACAGTATAGTATCTGTTTACAGTAGAAGTACAGTATATTATCTTTTTACAGTAAAAGTACAGTATAGTATCTTTTTACAGTAGACGTACAGTATAGTATCTGTTTACAGTAGAAGTGCAGTATAGTATCTGTTTACACTAAAAGTACAGTATGGTATCTGTTTACTAACCAAGCTAACTTGAACCAAGCTAACCTGAACCAAGCTAACCTGAACCAAGCTAAACTTACCTGAAATAGTCACTGCAGTCACACAGGAGGGCCTTGTGGGCATTCAACTCGGTGCTGTTGACTTTAATAACCACATCACAGAACCTTCCCTCCAGAGGCAGCTCATTAAGGATTGTACAGGACATTGTTTCCTTTTCCATGTGGTGATTTTAAATTGTATCTACAGAATATATTCAAGCTTACAGACAAGTAGCCGGAAACAACAAGTGAGATCTTCACTTGTCTTCTGAGAGTATCTACTGAGAGAATTGTTGAATATATACTGTACACAAATGTTCTAGAATGTACTATTATGACATCATACTGTGACATCACAAATGTTCTAGAATATTTGATTATGACATCATACTGTGACATCACAAATGTTCTAGAATGTTCTATTATGACATCATACTGTGACATCACAAATGTTCTAGAATGTTTGATTATGACATCATACTGTGACATCCAGTGATGGGAATAACGGCGTTATAAATAACAGCGTTACTAACGGCGGTAGTTTTTTTAGTAACGAGTAATCTAACGGATTACTCTTCCAATCTTAATAACGCTGTTACCGTTACTGCCAAAAAATGCGGCGCGTTACTATGATTGAAACTGTTTTTTTTCATCAGACAGATCTCTGCGCCGAGAAGCAATACTTTTTTCCCTTGGTTAGTGGGCAGTGCGCGATTGGCTGAGGTTGAGTAAAATGTCATGGTAAGCCAATCAGAGGTAGAGGGGGGCGGGTGTTCGAAAGAATCCAGAGTCTGACACACAGCGACAACACAAGCGACTCAGTCAACGACAGACCGCGGTTCCGTGTACGTTTTGATAGTTTGTTTGGCGAGCCCAAATAATCCAAAACTAATCCAACGAACAACACAAGCGAGCAGTCAACGACAGAGCGTTTTTTGTTCACTCTTGTGTTAGTTGTGTTGCAGCGCAGGGCACTGCAGTAGTGGAGGCTCTACTCTGCTGACATAGTGCTGCACTTCCTGGTTTAATAGCACAGGTGGTCTTCAGGTGCTCAGAGTCAGAGATATATATATATCTGTATGTCATGCATGTCTTAAATGTCATGATTAGATTTGTTTAGATGATTAGATTATATTCTTATATCTGTATGTTGTGTACAGTATGTCATAAATGTCATGAATTGAAAATGGGGGACCCTGATGTAAACAAGACAAAAGTCTCTCTGGTCTGCATCCCCTTAACAATTGTGTGTATTGAGCTGTACTGTACTGTACCCATTCTGCAATCTGTTAATTAAAATGTTCAATCAATCAGTATATATTTTTTTTTTTTATTATTATTTTAGTGCTTAACAAGCATAATTTAATGTTGCCCAGTTGTAGCCTGTTGAGGGGCAATACATATCAAAAGTTTCAAAACATCTATTGTATTTGTATGATCCACTGTATAAACATAGTAATTATAATATCTACATACATGGCATTTGATTGGAGGCTATAGTCTCACTTTGTCCCACAGCAACATTAAAAGTTTAGATTTTTTATAATTTGTAACTGAGTACGTAATTTAGTTACTTTTTGGAAGAAGTAACTAGTAACTGTAACTAGTTACTTTTTTAAAGTAACTTGCCCAACACTGGTGACATCATAACGGAACATGTTTGAGTTCCATTTGAATAATTTAAATAATATGTTGACATTAAAAAAGAACAAATAAAATGATAAAAAAAAAACTACATAAAACAATGATACAAATTATAATAAAATATTTAAGTACAATTTATAGAAATAAAGAAAAATAAGAATGAAATAAAGATAATAATTCATTTAAAAGTTATTTTAAAAAGTAAAGTTTTGAGCAGTGGAAGGGTGGGGCAAAGAGGGAGAAAGAGAAAAATACATACTGCTTACTGCTTGTATTTCACAGAACAGTCAGATGGAAATGACTGGAAATTAAATGTTGCAACAGTTCAACAGTGGAAAAATAGGAAGGGTGGAGCAGAGAGGGAGGGAGAGAAAAAGATATACTGCTGACTGCTTGTATTTCACAGAACAGTCAGATGGAAATGACTGGAAATTAAATGTTTCAACAGTGGAAAAAAGAGGAAGGGTGGAGCAGAGAGGGAGGGAGAGAAAAAGACATACTGCTGACTGCTTGTATTTCACAGAACAGTCAGATGGAAATTACTGGAAATTAAATGTTGCAACAGTTCAACAGTGGAAAAAAGAGGAAGGGTGGTGCAGAGAGGGAGGGAGAGAAAAAAAGAAAGGCCCTTGCAGGAGATGCCGCTAAATGTGGCAAAATTGACCAAATGTTTTCTTGCACCATGGGACCACCCAGGGCCGCCTCAGGGGGTGCGAGAGCAGTGCGGTCGCACAGGGCCTCGCGGGAAGGGGGGCCTCGCAAAAAAATAATATATATATATATTTTTTTTTTAATTTTTTATTTTTTTAATAATTTTTTTTAATTTTAAATTTTTTTTGCAAGGCCCCCCTTCCTGCGAGGCCCTTTTTCATCACAGTCCTAACATCTAGTTTTGCTTATATGCTTATATATTTCACATTAGACACGTTTGTAGAATGTGTCTGACTTGTTCCTGGCTCTGCGGCTCTGCAGATACACTATTGGAGCTCTGAGGCTCTGCAGCAGATACTATTGGTTTCAATGAGGGGAGGGGTTACAGGTAAGGTAGCGTCTGACTATTTCGCGCGTGCAGCATTGGAGGTTATGCCAGCCAAGACGAAGAGGACGGTCGTTCGGCAGATGGACTGAAGATGAAAGTTGTTGCATGTTAGAAAGTTCAGTCAGGCTAGCCATGTCGGCTTAGCTAAAGGCAGGGACAGCTAGTTAGCTTTCGCTACGTTATCTAAGTGCTAACGTGTGGTTCAGTCGGGCTAGCCATGTCGGCTAGTAGCTTAGCTAAAGGCTAACTAGCGTTAGCTACGTTAGCGAGTGCTAACATGTGGTACTAGCCATGTCGGCTAGTAGCTTAGCTAAAGGATAACTAGCATTAGCTAGCGTTAGCGAGTGCTAACATGTGGTTCAGTCGGGCTAGCCATGTCGGCTAGTAGCTTAGCTAAAGGCTAACTAGCGTTAGCTAACGCTAGCTAACTTTTTCATCTCCACGGTATGAAAATGCGTCGACGTCGTCTCCTTCCAACTTTGCCATTGAATCTGCGTTAGGGTGAGTTTTTCAAGCAATCTATTCTGTTCCCGCTGTGGTCTCTGTCTCTCTCGTGCTGCACCCACCCGCCGTGGTGTGTGTCTCTCTGTCTCTCTCGTGCTACACCCACCTGCCGTGGTGTGTGTCTCTCTGTCTCTCTCATGCTACATCAACCCGCCGTGGTGTGTGTCTCTCTGTCTCTCTTGTGCTACACCCACCCGCCGTGGTGTGTGTCTCTCTGTCTCTCTCGTGCTACACCCACCCGCCGTGGTGTGTGTCTCTCTTGTGCTACACCCACCTGCCGTGGTGTGTGTCTCTCTGTCTCTCGTGCTGCACCCACCCGCCGTGGTGTGTCTCTCGTGCTGCACCTCTTTCTCTCTCTCTCTCTCTCTCTCTCTCTCTCTCTCTCTCTCTCTCTCTCTCTCTCTCTCTCTCTCTCTCTCTCTCTCTCTCTCTCTCTCTCTCTCTCTCTCTCTCTCTCTCTCTCCAGAAGCATTTCTCTCTTAATTCAATTCAAAAAGCTTTATTGGCATGAAATTTCACAAATGTTGCCAAAGCACAATTATGACATAAACAGCAAACAATATAAGATCAAAAGAAATAAAGGAGATGGTGCGGTGAGTAAAACATGGTACATATATGTATATGTGTCCTACTGGTTGTCCCTTTTCTTGTGACATGAATTGACATATTTTGCAGCTAAGACTGCACATTCTTTCTATTCCCCCAGGAGGAATGGCAATTTCTGCACTTCTGTCATACTTTGGAATTCTGGGAAAATTATTTCAATTTTTGGAAAGAATTCCTCCCTAATATTTCTGTAATTTTCACATTGTGTTAGGAAGTGTAGTTCTGTCTCTACGGCTCCCTCATCACAAATACAGCACAACCTCTCCTCTCTGGGCAGCCAGGTCTGTCTGTGTCTGCCCTTCTCTATCGTCAAACCATGGTCACTCAGTCTGTACCTTGTCAGATTCTTTCTTAGATTCTTATCAGTTACTGTGCTGAGGTAGTCTGCCACAGTATACTGTCTGTTTAGGGCCAAATATGTTTCTAATTTGTGTTGTGATTGTGTGAGTTGATTCCAATACGTAATGTATTTATCTTTTTCTTTGGTTATAATTTGGTTAGGTCTAATCTTCTGAGGCTGGCTAGGGTTTGTGATGTCAGAGTGTGAGATGTCAGCCAGTTTCATTATGAGTTGACAAAAGGTGCTCTTTGTAGGTCTCTCTCTCTCTCTCTCTCTCTCTCTCTCTCTCTCGCGTTTAAATCTCGCACAGGGCCTCGCATTTCTCCCAGGCGGCCCTGGGACCACCATGTCAGTGATAAAAATACACATGCTAGCTAGCTAACATAGCCAACGTTACCGTGCATCACCATCGTCCCCTTTCAAAAGCCCAATGTTAAAGCTGCCAAGAAACTGGACAATCAATAATTGAACCCTTGTGTCTGAAAACTAAAGTGTTACACTCTTACCATTAGGGACTGAATTGTCCTCTTCAAAAACACCATAAAAAGTATTATATGTTGAAATACTTTTCCACTTTTTTTTTCATAAATCTTTTATTCAACATCACTGGCGGACTCAGGGGGGGGGGCAGGGGGGGCGACCGCCCCCCTGGTGCCCCCACGGTCGAAAAACGCGCGCTAAAGTGCCCTTTTGAGTGAAAGAAATTAGAGGATGTGCCCTATTGGTGCCCCCACGGTCGAAAAACGCGAGCTTAAGTGCCCTTTTGAGTGAAAGAAATTAGAGGATGTGCCCCATTGGTGCCCCCACAGTTGAAAAACGCGTGCTAAAGTGCCCTTTTGAATGAAAGAAATTATAGGATGTGCCCTATTGGTGCCCCCACGGTCGAAAAACGCGCGCTTAAGTGCCCTTTTGAGTGAAAGAAATTAGAGGATGTGCCCCATTGGTGCCCCCACGGTTGGAAAACGTGCGCTAAAGTGCCCTTTTGAATGAAAGAAATTAGAGGATGTGCCCTATTGGTGCCCCCACGGTTGAAAAACGCGCGCTAAAGTGCCCTTTTGAGTGAAAGAAATTAGAGGATGTGCCCTATTGGTGCCCCCACGGTTGAAAAACACGCGCTTAAGTGTCCTTTTGAGTGAAAAAAATTAGAGGATGTGCCCTATTGGTGCCCCCACGGTTGAAAAACGCGCGCTTAAGTGCCCTTTTGAGTGTAAGAAATTAGAGGATGTGCCCTATTGGTGCCCCCACGGTCGAAAAACGCGCGCTTAAGTGCCCTTTTGAGTGAAAGAAATTAGAGGATGTGCCCTATTGGTGCCCCCACGGTTGAAAAACGTGCGCTAAAGTGCCCTTTTGAGTGAAAGAAATTAGACAATGTGCCCTATTGGTGCCCCCATGGTTGAAAAACGCGCACTTAAGTGCCCTTTTGAGTGAAAGAAATTAGAGGATGTGCCCTATTGGTGCCCCCACGGTTGAGAAATGCACGCTAAAGTGCCCTTTTGAGTGGCGAAATTTTTTGAAGGTGTGCCCTATTGGTGCTCTTCCAATGGTCTAAACTTGACCATGTACCCCGACGGTTAAATAATGTCACGCAAAAGTGCCCTTTTGAGTGGAGAAAATTAGAGGACATGCCCTATTGGTGCCCCTCTAATGGTTAAACGTGAACATTTATGCTAAATATGGGGTATGCTTGGGGATAACTATATATAAAACGTTATACACTGTTATCTTCATTTTAAGGGTAAATTGGTTTTGTGGCTCCAGATGAATTTTAGTTTGTGGGAGGGAATGGCTCTTTTGATAGTAAAGGTTGCTGACCCCTGCCCTAGAGCATGGCCCAGGGAGTGCTTAGTGTGTTTTTCTTTTTGTTTCACTTCAGGTGCATAAACAAATAAACAAACTTGAAACTTGCATCTGCACCTGCATCTGGGTCTCTGGGCAGAATAGTCAGCCAGGCTGGGGTCAAAGCCAGACACACACACACGCACACATGCATTAACCTGTTCATTTCTGCAATTAGGGTGGATGGTACTGTAGGGCTGGGCGATTCTTGCTCAAATGTGAATCACGATTTTTCTCTCTAAGAATTGAGATCACAATTCTCTCACACGATTCTTATTTTTTCAATAAAATAATTGATTGCAGTCTTTCTTAAACAGACAACATAACATATCAAAGTGCTTGACTTAAACTTAAACATAACATATATGAAAGTGCTTGACTTAAACTTAAAAGTCTATTGTAACATACAAAATAACTCAAGTCAGAATCGTCATCATTTAAAAAAGTTAACTTAAAGGGGCTATGTACTGCTATTCCTAGCACTATTTGGGCAACTTTACACAATTCCTGTTAGTCTATTGAAGACATCTGTAAGGTTTCTTTCAAAAAAACGCATTGTTTTATATTTCTAATCAAGTACTCAAAACCATCATTTTCCAGCTTCAAGATTTCAGGCTGTTATGGCCTGGCTCCGCCCCCATAAGCACTTTGAGTGACAGTCAGCCCACACAGTCTGCTACTGGTAGATTGATTGATTGATTGAAAAGTTTATTAACAGATTGCAGAATGTACAATTGTTAAGAGGATGCAGACCTGAGAAAGACTTTCGTCTTGTTTCCATCAGGGTCCCCCATTTTCAATTCATCATATGACACACACGACATTGGAATACTGACAAAGCCATGCTTGGACTGAGAGAGAGAGAGAGAGAGAGATAGGGGGGGTGGGAGAGAGAGAGAGAGAGAGAGAGAGAGAGAGAGAGAGAGAGAGAGGGGGTGGGAGAGAGGGGGGTGGGAGAGAGAGAGGTGGGAGAGAGAGAGGTGGGAGAGAGAGAGAGAGAGAGAGAGAGAGAGAGAGAGAGAGAGAGAGAGAGAGAGAGAGAGAGAGAGAGAGAGAGCTTCCTCCAGAGCGCACGGGCCCCACTCCGCCTCGCAGCTGAGGAAGTGGCACTGGCTTCCACTCGCTGTCTAGGTAGAATGGGGGCGGGCATTAGCTCCAACCACAGAGCCAATCGCATCACCCAGCGGCCGTATGACGTATATCAGCCGTTCAAATCAAAATGGCCTGATTTACTGGAGGAGGAAAGGGGCTGAGCTGAATCAGAGCAATAAGCCAATATGGTATTTAGACACTAAAACACATTGATATGAACTCCTATTACTATAATACAATGCTAGAGACTGAAAAATGACATTTATAGTACATGTCACCTTTAACTTTTTTTAATCTTTTTTAATAAAAAATATCTTCATAATTTAGAAATGAGATTGCATAGGTCTATGAATCGAGATCGCGATTTTATTTCGATTAATTGCCCAGCCCTAGTGGATGGCGTGACACTTTTATGCCATACGCTTAATAGTGATTTTTGAAGAAAAAAACAAATATGGATTATTGTAACGTGAGTCAAAGATGTGATACTGAGATACTTTCCTGGCATATACATAAAGCTATCCACAAACACACATGAAAAAAGGCTATTTGCAGAGAATTGCGACAAGGGTGACTGGAGGGTTAAGTTTTAGACACACCCCCTCTTGAATGTTCAGATGCCAGATGGCTGTAACCCTGCATCCTACTGCTGTGGGTAATACAGCAAGCTTTCTTTGAAGTTGCAAAGATTGAGTTTGTTTTACCAATTATGCATTACTAAATACTAATGTATAGGCCTACACTGCAAGTGTTTTTATTGATGGCAGTATGTTTTAGCCTAGGCTAGTGTAGGCTAGCTTTATTACTACTGTAGCTAGCTAACTAAACAGGTACCTTGCTTAGCTGATTATATGCTATAATGCTAACCTGTGTTCTCAATTTAGAAATAAAGTGTACACATTACTTTAGGATAGTTTGCACAAAATATACCCATAGCACTTTAAAGTTCAGTGTGGATTGCTTTTTAAAGTTAATTTAAGAGTGGTAGTGAACTTAAAAGTGGGTTTAGCATTGGCCTATATTCTATGATTACAGAATGCCAAGGAGAGAGAGAAATCGGAAGAATGTTAAAAAGCATCTGAGAAATGCTGCGAGAGGCAGCTTCTCTTTGAAGAATTGGGTCCAAAGCAATAATAGTAAGGGAGGAGATACGGATACAGGTAGCCTATGTATTTGTAAGTCCTCACTACTAGCTAAATGTACAAGCTGCTTGTCTCACAGAGCCATAGTTTGGATTATAACTGAGAATCTGGTGCTAACATGGTCAATAATGCTTATTTTGGACAGAAAAATTTGTCTTAAACATTTAAATTGACCAACCATAGACCGTTTTTATTCCAATCAAGGCAAGAAGGCTAGTGGTAGTGCTATATGACATATTATTTTATAATACAACATTGTAGGCTACAGTACAAATATTATATACAATACAATTATATTACTATTATAAAACTAATATTATTTGCTCCACCTTAGATAAAGACAGTACAGACAATGAAGATGGAGATATTCACAAGGGAAATGGTGAAGAAGTGGAGCAAATGCAGATGATTGTATGGAGAGAAACAATGAAGAAGTAGAGGAAAGAGAGAATGCAGATAATGCTATGGAGAGAAATGATGGTGACACAACAACAAATAACTTGAATGCTCTCAGCTGTTGCCATTAAAATATCCCACTGATCCAGCCCATGTTCAGAAGCACAGCATAGACCACCACTCTGATAGATTTGTTGAGTTTTGTTGCTCTATTCTGAAGATAGGGAGGGGGAGGGAGAGAAAGAGAGGGAGAGGAGGAGAGGACAGGAGGAGAGGACAGGAGGAGAGAAGGAGAGTAAAGGACAGGAGGAGAGAAGGAGAGGAGAGGACAGGAGGAGAGAAGGAGTGGACAGGAGGAGAGAAGGAGTGGACAGGAGGATTTGATTTTGATTTGATTTTATTAGGGATCCCCATTAGCTGGTGCGATAGCAACCAGCTAGTCTTCCTGGGGTCCACACACAAAAAAACACAAAAACAATCACCATTGCAAAAAAACAAAATTATTAAAAGTCAGTACACACAATGCATAATGAACCTACTGTAACAATTAATATAGCTAAAATTACATTAGTGTAAAACAAAAACAAAAAACCACTTTACAGTGTTAAAAACAATTTAAAAACAATTTAAGATTCTTTTTAAAAGTGAATCTACTGTAAATGCAGCAGAGGTTCCGAGGCAGGCCATTCCACAGAGTTAATGCTCTAAAAATAAAAGATCTCCCCAGAGCGCTGGTTCTAGGACCTGGCAATTCAAGCTGCCCACTACTGGAACCTCTAGTGTAATGCTCGTGCACAGTATTACTAAAAACAATCTGATTATGTATAAAAACAGGAGTCTTACTGCTCATGACCAACTTGAACAGCACAAGTATATTAAAAGACAATCTATTTTCAACGTTAAGCCAAGAGAGGCGGGCATGCATACGAGGAGGAGGAGAGAAGGGGAGTACAGTAGGAGAGAAGGGGAGTATAGGAGGAGAGAAGGGGAGTACAGGAGGAGAGTAGGGGAGTATAGGAGGAGAGAAGGGGAGTACAGGAGGAGAGTAGGGGAGTATAGGAGGATAGAAGGGGAGGAGAGGACAGGAGGAGAGAATGAGAGGAGAGGGGGAGTACAGAAGGAGAGGACATGAGGAGAGAAGGGGAGGAGAGAGAAAGGAAGAAGCTCAACGGCACTCGAATTAACTTTAACTGTTAAACTGTTTTATGAAATAAAAATGTTAAAGGTGTATTGTTCCCTGTGTGTTTTTATCATAGAGGTGTGGTTATACTATTAATCTGGATTGTCTATGTTATTCTAATGTTAATCGGATGAAGACTATTTCATCATACATGACGCATCATAGCTTTTTGCTTACTGATGGGGTCCCATGTTGTGCAGGTGCCCTTTTTTTATTTTCGCCCCTGCCCTTCAAACAGCCTGAGTCCACCACTGGTCCTGATCATAACCATTTACATTTTTCTTGTAATGTCAGATTAAAAATGAAATACTCCCACTTTTCTGATAAGAGTTGTCGTTAAGCCTGACATTACAAAAACAAAAAATCCAACAAAATCAGTGTTGTTGCTAATCATTGACACATGATGATTATAACAATTGTGCCTGTAATTGTGCCTGTAATAACCCCCCCCCCCCCCCCAGAAAAATCCACTTTGCATTTGATATATTGAAAATATGAAAAAAAATAAAAATGTTAAAGGGGCTATGCACTGCTATTCCTAGCACTATTTGGGCAACTTTACACAATTCCTGTTAGTCTATTGAAGACATTTGTAATTTTTTTTTCAAAAAAAATCATTGTTTTATATTTCTAATCAAGTACTCGAAACCATCATTTTTCAGCCTCGAGAAATCAGGCTGTTATGGCCTGGCTCCGCCCATAAGCACTTTGAGTGACAGTCAGACCACAGTCTGCACTGGTAGAGGGAGGGAGGGAGGGGGGGGGGAAGAGAGAGAGAGTTCAGTTCAGTTCAGAGTTTTTATTTGCCACATGGAATAATACAATCATAGTTTCTTCATTAAAAAATCATAAATAGTCATTCCATGGACAAAAGGAGCAGGAAGAAGAATAAATCTTATAGTTATATAGTTACCTGCCCCTTATTCCTAAACTAACATGTATTTTCTTAATGGTCGGCGTATAACCTTATTTACACAAATAATCATTTATACCATGAGAGAGAGAGAGAGAGAGAGAGAGAGAGAGAGAGAGAGAGAGAGAGAGAGAGAGAGAGAGAGAGAGAGAGAGAGAGAGAGAAGCCCCTCCCTCTCTCTTCCTTTTTTTCTTTCTATCACTCTCCCGTTCGGAGGTGTGTGTCGCGCGGACCTCCGTGCGGCAGGTCCCCCCCCCCCCCCCAAGTGCCCCCTCTCTCTCCCTCCCTCCCTCTCTCTTCCTTTTTTTCTTTCTATCACTCTCCCGTTCGGAGGTGTGTGTCGCGCGGACCTCCGTGCGGCAGGACCCCCCCCCCCCCAAGTGCCCCCTCTCTCTCCCTCCCTCCCTCTCTCTTCCTTTTTTTCTTTCTATCACTCTCCCGTTCGGAGGTGTGTGTCGCGCGGACAGGGGCGGACCTTCCTACAGGCGATATAGGCGGCCGCCTAGAGCGCCACCCAGAGGGGGGCGCCAAATTTTTTTTTTTTTTTTTTTTTTTTTTTTGCAGTTTTGGCGCCCCCCTCTATATCTGCAACCATTATTTTTACATTAAAAAAATTCTAACATAAGGGAAAATGTGCCAAAAATCTAAAACGGTCGGTCGGTCTGAGGCTCAGCTTTAGGTGTTCACAGGCAGAACATGCTAGAGCGCTGTGCATTGATGGGTATCGGTCAAGTGGTTATAGAATTGAACGTTGAGGAAAGAAAGACTAACGTTAGAGAACTATGAAGAAAAAAGCAAAAAAATAAATAAAAAATTACAAAAAAAAGTATGAAAAAAAAAAAAAAAACATTTTTGGGGGGGGGGGGGGGGGGGGGCGCAGTAGTGAATCTCACCTAGGGCGCCAAATGGGCTAGGTCCGCCCCTGCGCGCGGACCTCCGTGCGGCAGGTCCCCCCCCCCCCCCAAGTGCCCCCTCTCTCTCCCTCCCTCCTTCTCTCTTCCTTTCTGTCCTTTCTCTCCCACTCGGCTCTCGCTGATGAGACGAGGCAGCTTTTTTCTTTTCTTTCTTTCAATCTCCCGTGTGGCGCGCGGCCGGCAGGTTGCCCCCCCCCCCCCCCCCCCCCCAAGTGCCCCCTCTCTCTCCCTCCCTCCCTCTCTCTTCCTTTCTCTCGGCTCCCTCTCGGCTCTCTCTTCCTCTCGGCCCCGCAGCCCCACTCGCTGTCTAGTCTAGGTAGAATGGGGGCGGGCATTAGCTCCAACCACAGAGCCAATCGCATCACTGTGTCTATCCACAGCGCCCAGTGACGTGCTTAGGGACTTCAAATCAAAATGACCCGATTTACTAGAGGCACAGAGGGGTTGGGCTGAAACGGAGCAATTCGCCAATATGGTATTAGACCCTAAAACACATTGATACGAACTCCTATTACTATAATACAATGCTAGAGACTGAAAAATGACATTTATAATGCATGGGACCTTTAACAATAATTTTAAATGGCGTTTAAAGGGTAAACATTTTAAAAGTCCTGCACCAGCATGCAGGGAATTAAGTCTTTGTAACAAAAAATTTCCTGGTGGGGGACCCCCTGCTTAAAAAGTGGCCTGACTGGGGCTATATTTCGCACTATATTTCCCGGCCTGAATAATTCCACCAGTCCGGCCCTGCGAAGGGGTGAAAAATGGAAAAATCTGCCATTTTGAAATCCAAAATGATGTAGGTTAGTTATCCCAAAAATGAACTCACATTTGAATTCCCCATTAAGAAACGCACAATTTAGACACCTTGCATGTTAGGATTTCCTTCAGATTCATGTTGGCATCCATGTATGGCCAAGGAGTGAAAAATGGTAAAATCTGCCATTTTGAAATCCAAATTGATGTAGGTTAGAGTTATCCAATCCGAAGAATAATCCCATATTTGAATTCCTCACAAAAAAAACACATATTATTTTAGACACCCCTCATGTTAATTAAGATTTCTTTAAAATTCATGTTTGCACAAAAGTATGGCCCGCCCTACCGTGGTATATGGTTATTATATCACAGCTAAGGGGCGTAGTTCGGCCTGACACAAAGTGGAGACTCTACCAAATGAGATGAATGTTGTTTTGTGGTGTTGCATTACTTTAATCATTAAAGGATCAATAGGCGGCTGCTGATTTTTGGCAACATTTTAGATTTCTTATTATATCTCAACACTACAGTAATCGATAGTACTCAAAAAACGTTTGACATAAAAATATGTCATTTCGGTAAGGGGCAGAGGCTAAAACAATGACATTCAATCAAACGACCAACCAACTCGAATGACTGTCTATCAAACCCTCTTGTTATGCTTGTTATGCGCATAATAGTTGTGTGCATACACAGTCATGCTGCTAACACATAGCTACCTGCTAGCTACCTAGCAAGGCATGGCTTTGGAGGCATGTGTTCTGATTGGGAAGAGCATTGTCGAATTTGTTTTCTAAGTTCTGCCCAAAATCAACGGCCGCCAATTGCACCTTTAACGGAAACTGTAAACAGATCGTTTTTCTTCTGCAGAATACTGAGATTCTGAGGGCTCTGCAGAAAGCATCTGGACTCTCGCCTGATGCTGAACCAATCAAGCTCCTCTCTGTGCCCAAAGGTGCTCTTGGTAAGGAAGAGCAAGTTATACCGGCCGTTTCCACTGCCAAATATGTTGGAATGTATTCATCATCAACACAATGAATAAAGTTATCTTTCCTCTCTGACATTCTCCCCTCTTGACATCCCAGCACATTCGTTTGTCCAACGTTTGAAACCCCAGGACAGTGCCAATGGCAGAAGACAAAAGCTGGCCCAGTCAATTAACCGGTGAGTTTTTAACTACAGTACATCTTGTCCGATGCATGAACACTTGAAATAAAACGAAGATTGCTTGCGCCCTCTGGTGGTTTAAAAAACACCTTATCTATGTTGTTCATGTGCTTGACATTTGAAGGGTTCAGCAGATGAAGAAAGGTATTCCCAGTCCACCTTCCACACGCTCACCAACCCTTGGACAGGTACATATTGCAGGGATTTTCACTCTGACCTCAACCTTATGAGCAATGGACCTATCTCGAACCCTGTCCTCTTTTCTTCATCCTCCCTCAGTTGTGATTGGAGGATCAAGCAAAGAGAGGGCGGGGTTTGAAATAGGTAAATTACACTGATGGTCTCAATCTACAGTGGAGTACGATGCTAGATCTACATCGGGGCTATACAGTATTCACTGAATCAAAATGCAATTCCCATCCTCTCCCTGACACCATCCCGTTTTAAATAGTTTTATTTGTTGTTCTTTTATCTCAGAAGAAGCCGGAGAGGCGGAGGCTAAGACGCGAGGAGACGGTGGAGAATAGCAACCCGCTGAGCCGCTCGGAGAACCCGGAGACCGGCCACAGAGACAGAGGGGGAACCCTGAGTCGCTGTCACACCGTGGACTCTGAGCTCCCTCCACCCCCGCAGTGGGCAACGAGAGAGGACGGCACGCGTCCCTGGAGTTCTCTCTCCCATACATAGACATAGACATGGCCAGCGAGTGTACCCACGACAACACCTCTGGCGAGGCCTCTCTGTCACACATAGACATGGCCACGATAACCACTCTGAACCCTCTCACATGGACGCACCCAGCGAGTGCACCCACAACAGCCACTCTGAACCCTCTCCCACGGACGCACCCAGCAAGTGCACCCACGACAACCACTCTGAACCCTCTCCCACGGACGCACCCAGCGAGTGCACCCACGACAACCACTCTGAACCCTCTCACACGGAAGCACTCAGTGAGTCCGTCCAGACGTTCAGCGAGAATTCCCAAGTACACTTTGTAAGAAAGCCCTCTGACACGCAGCCTGACAGTGAAAATGCACACATGGAGAACTCCAGTGAGTCCTCTCACTTAGATGCCGAGAGCAAGTCCTCCGAGACACGACTCGACAATGGACGCTCACACGCAGAGAACTCCAGTGAGTCCTCTCACTTAGATGCCAAGAGCAAGTCCTCCGATATGCAACTGAGCAATGAGAACGCGCACACAGAAAACACCATTGAACCCTCTCAATTTGATACCACGAGCGAGCCCTCGGATACACAACTCGGCGGTGAGCACTCGCACGCAGGGAACTCCGGTGAGCCCTCTCATTTAAGTGCCGAGAGCAAGCCCTCTGAACCCTCTCAAATAAGCGACCGGAGTGAGTCCTCTGTCACAGACGCCTTGAAGGATCCTCTCAGTTCACACAACTCCAGTGAAGCTTTTCACACGCACAACCAGACAGAGAGCGAGCCCTCTAACACGCACGCCACCGGTGTGTCCTCTGGCAGTGACATTCCCACTGAGTCCTCCCAAACCCACGGCCTCCAGCCCACTCCAGTCCAGGACCAGAGAGAGCCCAGTCGAGCAGACCCCCAGAGCACTTCCCGCTTCATAGACCCTCTCTGCGAGTCCCTCCGAGTCCACTCACCCGACCAGGCCGGCGGAGGCCGAGAGAGCGAGGTCCACCCACCCCCGGACAGCGGCGCGCGAAAGGAGCCGTCGGGTGGCTCCGCGGTCTCCTGTCCTACTTGAGGCGGAGTTGGCGTGCGCTGCTTCGGGTGAACCAGATGGCACAGCGCCAGAGCTGCGGCTCGGTGCTACCGTAGCTCCTCCTCTGGAAGGGCCTCGGTTCCTTTCCCCCTGATTTCTGAAGCACTTTTTTCTTCTTCTTTAGCCTTCACAAGACAAAGGGATGCAAGCGATGCTGCCGTACAAAGGCAGACAGCAGTAACTGCTCAAGGAGTGGAACTAAATTAAAACATGACTTCCTGGCCCACCAAAGGTAGTGGTATAAAGATCAGTAGAATATAATGCACAAATAATATCCTGTCTACTTTTGTACCAAAAGTAAACAATACCTTTTGACGGAACAAAAGATTAACTACTTTTTCCACTACTTGCTCAATTGCTGCGGTTTGCTTTTGTGGGGCAGAATGTTATTTCAGGTTCGTATGAATGTCATTGTTTTTGTGTTATTGTAACCCACCCACGAGACTGTTGCAGTTTATCTAGTACTTTGTGTTATGGTAAACCATCACGAGACTGTTATGGTTTATCTAGTACTTTGTGTTATGGTAACCTATCACAAGACTGTTGCGGTTTATCTAGTACTTTGTGTTATGGTAAACCATCACAAGACTGTTATGGTTTATCTAGTACTTTGTGTTATGGTAACCCATCACGAGACTGTTATGGTTTATCTAGTACTTTGTGTTATTGTAAACCATCACGAGACTGTTATGGTTTATCTAGTACTTTGTGTTATGGTACCCCATCACGAGACTGTTGTGGTAACTCTAGGACTTTGTTATGGTAACCTATCACGAGACTGTTGCGGTTTATCTAGGACTTTGTGTTATGGTAACCTATCATGAGACTGTTGCGGTTTATCTAAAAATCTATACTAAAAAATATCGCTGTCATATTTCCTATCAGGTCACATCACATTTTCATTGTTTTACTTGATTACCATTTTAATTTACAGAAGTAATTTGTTGTCGTTGTCCCCATAATACACTGTTATTTTTATTGTTTTAACTTATGACTATGATGTTGCTTAGTGACATTAGTTTTTCTTTTGTTTCTTAGGGGAGTATTTTCTGTGGGTCTACTAGCGGCAAAAAGTGTAAGGATTATTGAAAACAGCGAAAATGTATCTGATTGTACACAAGTAATAAAATTGCAATGATTTGTGAACAGTCAACTTTTTTTTTAAGATAACTAATACAAGGATTCTTTGTTACAAAATTACAAAACCGAACTGTTGGGCATGCTGCATAACAGTCAATGCGTTATGTTCATTTAACATAACACAAACATACCATGTGTTAGATGATTTTATCTAAAGTGCAGTATAGTATATTTTTACAGTAGAAGTACAGTATAGTATCTGTTTACAGTAGAAGTACAGTATAGTATATGTTTACAGTAGCAGTACAGTATAGTATCTTTTTACAGTAGAAGTACAGTATAGTATCTTTTTACAGTAGACGTACAGTATAGTATCTGTTTATAGTAAAAGTACATTATGGTATCTGTTTACTAACCAAGCTAACCTGAACCAAGCTAACCTGAACCAAACTAAGCTGAACCAAGCTAACCTGAAGCAAGCTAAACTTACCTGAAATAGTCACTGCAGTCACACAGGAGGGCCTTGTGGGCATTCAACTCGGTGCTGTTGACTTTAATAACCACATCACAGAACCTTTCCTCCAGAGGCAGCTCATTAAGGATTGTACAGGACATTGTTTCCTTTTCCATGTGGTGATTTTAAATTGTATCTACAGAATATATTCAAGCTTACAGACAAGTAGCCGGAAACAACAAGTGAGATCTTCACTTGTCTTCTGAGATCTGAGATCTACTGAGAGAATTGTTGAATATATACTGCACAAATGTTCTAGAATGTTCTATTATGACATCATACTGTGACATCACAACTGTTCTAGAATCTTTGATTATGACATACTGTGACATCACAAATGTTCTAGAATGTTCTATTATGACATCATACTGTGACATCACAAATGTTCTAGAATGTTTGATTATGACATCATACTGTGACATCCAGTGATGAGAATAACGGCGCTATAAATAACGGCTTTACTAACGGCAGTAGTTTTTCCAGTAACGAGTAATTAAAAATGAAATACTCCCACTTTTCTGATAAGAGTTGTCGTTAAGCCTGACATTACAAAAACAAAAAATCCAACAAAATCAGTGTTGTTGCTAATCATTGACACATGATGATTATAACAATTGTGCCTGTAATTGTGCCTGTAATAACCCCCCCCCCCCCCCAGAAAAATCCACTTTGCATTTGATATATTGAAAATATGAAAAAAAAATAAATTTTTTTAAAGGGGCTATGCACTGCTATTCCTAGCACTATTTGGGCAACTTTACACAATTCCTGTTAGTCTATTGAAGACATTTGTAATTTTTTTTTCAAAAAAATTCATTGTTTTATATTTCTAATCAAGTACTCGAAACCATCATTTTTCAGCCTCGAGAAATCAGGCTGTTATGGCCTGGCTCCGCCCATAAGCACTTTGAGTGACAGTCAGACCACAGTCTGCACTGGTAGAGGGAGGGAGGGAGGGGGGGGAAGAGAGAGAGAGTTCAGTTCAGTTCAGAGTTTTTATTTGCCACATGGAATAATACAATCATAGTTTCTTCATTAAAAAATCATAAATAGTCATTCCATGGACAAAAGGAGCAGGAAGAAGAATAAATCTTATAGTTATATAGTTACCTGCCCCTTATTCCTAAACTAACATGTATTTTCTTAATGGTCGGCGTATAACCTTATTTACACAAATAATCATTTATACCATGAGAGAGAGAGAGAGAGAGAGAGAGAGAAGCCCCTCCCTCTCTCTTCCTTTTTTTCTTTCTATCACTCTCCCGTTCGGAGGTGTGTGTCGCGCGGACCTCCGTGCGGCAGGTCCCCCCCCCCCCCCCAAGTGCCCCCTCTCTCTCCCTCCCTCCCTCTCTCTTCCTTTTTTTCTTTCTATCACTCTCCCGTTCGGAGGTGTGTGTCGCGCGGACCTCCGTGCGGCAGGTCCCCCCCCCCCCCAAGTGCCCCCTCTCTCTCCCTCCCTCCCTCTCTCTTCCTTTTTTTCTTTCTATCACTCTCCCGTTCGGAGGTGTGTGTCGCGCGGACAGGGGCGGACCTTCCTACAGGCGATATAGGCGGTCGCCTAGAGCGCCACCCAGAGGGGGGCGCCAAAAAAAAATGTTTTTTTTTTTTTTTTGTGTGCAGTTTTGGCGCCCCCCTCTATATCTGCAACCATTATTTTTACATTAAAAAAATTCTAACATAAGGGAAAATGTGCCAAAAATCTAAAACGGTCGGTCGGTCTGAGCCTCAGCTTTAGGTGTTCACAGTCAGAACATGCTAGAGCGCTGTGCATTGATGGGTATCGGTCAAGTGGTTATAGAATTGAACGTTGAGGAAAGAAAGACTAACGTTAGAGAACTATGAAGAAAAAAGCAAAAAAATAAATAAAAAATTACAAAAAAAAGTACGAAAAAAAAAAAAAAAAATTTGGGGGGGGGGGCGCAGTAGTGAATCTCGCCTAGGGCGCCAAATGGGCTAGGTCCGCCCCTGCGCGCGGACCTCCGTGCGGCAGGTCCCCCCCCCCCCCAAGTGCCCCCTCTCTCTCCCTCCCTCCTTCTCTCTTCCTTTCTGTCCTTTCTCTCCCACTCGGCTCTCGCTGATGAGACGAGGCAACTTTTTTCTTTTCTTTCTTTCAATCTCCCGTGTGGCGCGCGGCCGGCAGGTAGCCCCCCCCCCCCCAAGTGCCCCCTCTCTCTCCCTCCCTCCCTCTCTCTTCCTTTCTCTCGGCTCCCTCTCGGCTCTCTCTTCCTCTCGGCCCCGCAGCCCCACTCGCTGTCTAGTCTAGGTAGAATGGGGGCGGGCATTAGCTCCAACCACAGAGCCAATCGCATCACTGTGTCTATCCACAGCGCCCAGTGACGTGCTCAGGGACTTCAAATCAAAATGACCCGATTTACTAGAGGCACAGAGGGGTTGGGCTGAAACGGAGCAATTCGACAATATGGTATTAGACCCTAAAACACATTGATACGAACTCCTATTACTATAATACAATGCTAGAGACTGAAGAATGACATTTATAATGCATGGGACCTTTAACAATAATTTTAAATGGCGTTTAAAGGGTAAACATTTTAAAAGTCCTGCACCAGCATGCAGGGAATTAAGTCTTTGTAACAAAAAATTTCCTGGTGGGGGACCCCCTGCTTAAAAAGTGGCCTGACTGGGGCTATATTTCGCACTATATTTCCCGGCCTGAATAATTCCACCAGTCCGGCCCTGCGAAGGGGTGAAAAATGGAAAAATCTGCCATTTTGAAATCCAAAATGATGTAGGTTAGTTATCCCAAAAATGAACTCACATTTGAATTCCCCATTAAGAAACGCACAATTTAGACACCTTGCATGTTAGGATTTCCTTCAGATTCATGTTGGCATCCATGTATGGCCAAGGAGTGAAAAATGGTAAAATCTGCCATTTTGAAATCCAAATTGATGTAGGTTAGAGTTATCCAATCCGAAGAATAATCCCATATTTGAATTCCTCACAAAAAAAACACATATTATTTTAGACACCCCTCATGTTAATTAAGATTTCTTTAAAATTCATGTTTGCACAAAAGTATGGCCCGCCCTACCGTGGTATATGGTTATTATATCACAGCTAAGGGGCGTAGTTCGGCCTGACACAAAGTGGAGACTCTACCAAATGAGATGAATGTTGTTTTGTGGTGTTGCATTACTTTAATCATTAAAGGATCAATAGGCGGCTGCTGATTTTTGGCAACATTTTAGATTTCTTATTATATCTCAACACTACAGTAATCGATAGTACTCAAAAAACGTTTGACATAAAAATATGTCATTTCGGTAAGGGGCAGAGGCTAAAACAATGACATTCAATCAAACGACCAACCAACTCGAATGACTGTCTATCAAACCCTCTTGTTATGCTTGTTATGCGCATAATAGTTGTGTGCATACACAGTCATGCTGCTAACACATAGCTACCTGCTAGCTACCTAGCAAGGCATGGCTTTGGAGGCATGTGTTCTGATTGGGAAGAGCATTGTCGAATTTGTTTTCTAAGTTCTGCCCAAAATCAACGGCCGCCAATTGCACCTTTAACGGAAACTGTAAACAGATGGTTTTTCTTCTGCAGAATACTGAGATTCTGAGGGCTCTGCAGAAAGCATCTGGACTCTCGCCTGATGCTGAACCAATCAAGCTCCTCTCTGTGCCCAAAGGTGCTCTTGGTAAGGAAGAGCAAGTTATACCGGCCGTTTCCACTGCCAAATATGTTGGAATGTATTCATCATCAACACAATGAATAAAGTTATCTTTCCTCTCTGACATTCTCCCCTCTTGACATCCCAGCACATTCGTTTGTCCAACGTTTGAAACCCCAGGACAGTGCCAATGGCAGAAGACAAAAGCTGGCCCAGTCAATTAACCGGTGAGTTTTTAACTACAGTACATCTTGTCCGATGCATGAACACTTGAAATAAAACGAAGATTGCTTGCGCCCTCTGGTGGTTTAAAAAACACCTTATCTATGTTGTTCATGTGCTTGACATTTGAAGGGTTCAGCAGATGAAGAAAGGTATTCCCAGTCCACCTTCCACACGCTCACCAACCCTTGGACAGGTACATATTGCAGGGATTTTCACTCTGACCTCAACCTTATGAGCAATGGACCTATCTCGAACCCTGTCCTCTTTTCTTCATCCTCCCTCAGTTGTGATTGGAGGATCAAGCAAAGAGAGGGCGGGGTTTGAAATAGGTAAATTACACTGATGGTCTCAATCTACAGTGGAGTACGATGCTAGATCTACATCGGGGCTATACAGTATTCACTGAATCAAAATGCAATTCCCATCCTCTCCCTGACACCATCCCGTTTTAAATAGTTTTATTTGTTGTTCTTTTATCTCAGAAGAAGCCGGAGAGGCGGAGGCTAAGACGCGAGGAGACGGTGGAGAATAGCAACCCGCTGAGCCGCTCGGAGAACCCGGAGACCGGCCACAGAGACAGAGGGGGAACCCTGAGTCGCTGTCACACCGTGGACTCTGAGCTCCCTCCACCCCCGCAGTGGGCAACGAGAGAGGACGGCACGCGTCCCTGGAGTTCTCTCTCCCATACATAGACATAGACATGGCCAGCGAGTGTACCCACGACAACACCTCTGGCGAGGCCTCTCTGTCACACATAGACATGGCCAGCGAGTGCACCCACGATAACCACTCTGAACCCTCTCACATGGACGCACCCAGCGAGTGCACCCACAACAGCCACTCTGAACCCTCTCCCACGGACGCACCCAGCAAGTGCACCCACGACAACCACTCTGAACCCTCTCCCACGGACGCACCCAGCGAGTGCACCCACGACAACCACTCTGAACCCTCTCACACGGAAGCACTCAGTGAGTCCGTCCAGACGTTCAGCGAGAATTCCCAAGTACACGTTGTAAGAAAGCCCTCTGACACGCAGCCTGACAGTGAAAATGCACACATGGAGAACTCCAGTGAGTCCTCTCACTTAGATGCCGAGAGCAAGTCCTCCGAGACACGACTCGACAATGGACGCTCACACGCAGAGAACTCCAGTGAGTCCTCTCACTTAGATGCCAAGAGCAAGTCCTCCGATATGCAACTGAGCAATGAGAACGCGCACACAGAAAACACCATTGAACCCTCTCAATTTGATACCACGAGCGAGCCCTCGGATACACAACTCGGCGGTGAGCACTCGCACGCAGGGAACTCCGGTGAGCCCTCTCATTTAAGTGCCGAGAGCAAGCCCTCTGAACCCTCTCAAATAAGCGACCGGAGTGAGTCCTCTGTCACAGACGCCTTGAAGGATCCTCTCAGTTCACACAACTCCAGTGAAGCTTTTCACACGCACAACCAGACAGAGAGCGAGCCCTCTAACACGCACGCCACCGGTGTGTCCTCTGGCAGTGACATTCCCACTGAGTCCTCCCAAACCCACGGCCTCCAGCCCACTCCAGTCCAGGACCAGAGAGAGCCCAGTCGAGCAGACCCCCAGAGCACTTCCCGCTTCATAGACCCTCTCTGCGAGTCCCTCCGAGTCCACTCACCCGACCAGGCCGGCGGAGGCCGAGAGAGCGAGGTCCACCCACCCCCGGACAGCGGCGCGCGAAAGGAGCCGTCGGGTGGCTCCGCGGTCTCCTGTCCTACTTGAGGCGGAGTTGGCGTGCGCTGCTTCGGGTGAACCAGATGGCACAGCGCCAGAGCTGCGGCTCGGTGCTACCGTAGCTCCTCCTCTGGAAGGGCCTCGGTTCCTTTCCCCCTGATTTCTGAAGCACTTTTTTCTTCTTCTTTAGCCTTCACAAGACAAAGGGATGCAAGCGATGCTGCCGTACAAAGGCAGACAGCAGTAACTGCTCAAGGAGTGGAACTAAATTAAAACATGACTTCCTGGCCCACCAAAGGTAGTGGTATAAAGATCAGTAGAATATAATGCACAAATAATATCCTGTCTACTTTTGTACCAAAAGTAAACAATACCTTTTGACGGAACAAAAGATTAACTACTTTTTCCACTACTTGCTCAATTGCTGCGGTTTGCTTTTGTGGGGCAGAATGTTATTTCAGGTTCGTATGAATGTCATTGTTTTTGTGTTATTGTAACCCACCCACGAGACTGTTGCAGTTTATCTAGTACTTTGTGTTATGGTAAACCATCACGAGACTGTTATGGTTTATCTAGTACTTTGTGTTATGGTAACCTATCACAAGACTGTTGCGGTTTATCTAGTACTTTGTGTTATGGTAAACCATCACAAGACTGTTATGGTTTATCTAGTACTTTGTGTTATGGTAACCCATCACGAGACTGTTATGGTTTATCTAGTACTTTGTGTTATTGTAAACCATCACGAGACTGTTATGGTTTATCTAGTACTTTGTGTTATGGTAACCCATCACGAGACTGTTGTGGTAACTCTAGGACTTTGTTATGGTAACCTATCACGAGACTGTTGCGGTTTATCTAGGACTTTGTGTTATGGTAACCTATCACGAGACTGTTGCGGTTTATCTAGGACTTTGTGTTATGGTAACCTATCATGAGACTGTTGCGGTTTATCTAAAAATCTATACTAAAAAATATCGCTGTCATATTTCCTATCAGGTCACATCACATTTTCATTGTTTTACTTGATTACCATTTTAATTTACAGAAGTAATTTGTTGTCGTTGTCCCCATAATACACGGTTATTTTTATTGTTTTAACTTATGACTATGATGTTGCTTAGTGACATTAGTTTTTCTTTTGTTTCTTAGGGGAGTATTTTCTGTGGGTCTACTAGCGGCAAAAAGTGTAAGGATTATTGAAAACAGCGAAAATGTATCTGATTGTACACAAGTAATAAAATTGCAATGATTTGTGAACAGTCAACTTTTTTTTTAAGATAACTAATACAAGGATTCTTTGTTACAAAATTACAAAACCGAACTGTTGGGCATGCTGCATAACAGTCAATGCGTTATGTTCATTTAACATAACACAAACATACCATGTGTTAGATGATTTTATCTAAAGTGCAGTATAGTATATTTTTACAGTAGAAGTACAGTATAGTATCTGTTTACAGTAGAAGTACAGTATAGTATATGTTTACAGTAGCAGTACAGTATAGTATCTTTTTACAGTAGAAGTACAGTATAGTATCTTTTTACAGTAGACGTACAGTATAGTATCTGTTTATAGTAAAAGTACATTATGGTATCTCTTTACTAACCAAGCTAACCTGAACCAAGCTAACCTGAACCAAACTAAGCTGAACCAAGCTAACCTGAAGCAAGCTAAACTTACCTGAAATAGTCACTGCAGTCACACAGGAGGGCCTTGTGGGCATTCAACTCGGTGCTGTTGACTTTAATAACCACATCACAGAACCTTTCCTCCAGAGGCAGCTCATTAAGGATTGTACAGGACATTGTTTCCTTTTCCATGTGGTGATTTTAAATTGTATCTACATAATATATTCAAGCTTACAGACAAGTAGCCGGAAACAACAAGTGAGATCTTCACTTGTCTTCTGAGATCTGAGATCTACTGAGAGAATTGTTGAATATATACTGCACAAATGTTCTAGAATGTTCTATTATGACATCATACTGTGACATCACAACTGTTCTAGAATCTTTGATTATGACATACTGTGACATCACAAATGTTCTAGAATGTTCTATTATGACATCATACTGTGACATCACAAATGTTCTAGAATGTTTGATTATGACATCATACTGTGACATCCAGTGATGAGAATAACGGCGCTATAAATAACGGCTTTACTAACGGCAGTAGTTTTTCCAGTAACGAGTAATCTAACGGATTACTCTTCCAATCTTAATAACGCTGTTACCGTTACTGCCAAAAAATGCGCTGCGTTACTATGATTGAAGCTGTTTTTTTTCATCAGACAGATCTCTGCGCCGAGAAGCAATACTTTTTTCCCTTGGTTAGTGGGCAGTGCGCGATTGGCTGAGGTTGAGTAAAATGTCATGGTAAGCCAATCAGAGGTAGAGGTGGGCGGGTGTTCGAAAGAATCCAGCGTCTGACACACAGCGACAACACAAGCGACTCAGTCAACAACAGACCGCGGTTCCGTGTACGCTTTGATAGTTTGTTTGGCGAGCCCAAATAATCCAAAACTAATCCAACGAACAACACAAGCGAGCAGTCAACGACAGAGCGGTTTTTGTTCACTCTTGTGTTAGTTGTGTTGCAGCGCAGGGCACTGCAGTAGTGGAGGCTCTACTCTGCTGACATAGTGCTGCACTTCCTGGTTTAATAGCACAGTCTTCAGGTGCTCAGAGTCAGAGATATATATATCTGTATGTCATGCATGTCTTAAATGTCATGATTAGATTTGTTTAGATGATTAGATTAGATTCTTATATCTGTATGTTGTGTATGTCATAAATGTCATGAATTGAAAAGAGAGGCGGGCATGCATACGAGGAGGAGGAGAGAAGGGGAGTACAGTAGGAGAGAAGGGGAGTATAGGAGGAGAGAAGGGGAGTACAGGAGGAGAGTAGGGGAGTATAGGAGGAGAGAAGGGGAGTACAGGAGGAGAGTAGGGGAGTATAGGAGGATAGAAGGGGAGGAGAGGACAGGAGGAGAGAATGAGAGGAGAGGGGGAGTACAGAAGGAGAGGACATGAGGAGAGAAGGGGAGGAGAGAGAAAGGAAGAAGCTCAACGGCACTCGAATTAACTTTAACTGTTAAACTGTTTTATGAAATAAAAATGTTAAAGGTGTATTGTTCCCTGTGTGTTTTATCATAGAGGTGTGGTTATACTATTAATCTGGATTGTCTATGTTATTCTAATGTTAATCGGATGAAGACTATTTCATCATACATGACTCATCATAGCTTTTTGCTTACTGATGGGGTCCCATGTTGTGCAGGTGCCCTTTTTTTTATTTTCGCCCCTGCCCTTCAAACAGCCTGAGTCCACCACTGGTCCTGATCATAACCATTTACATTTTTCTTGTAATGTCAGATTAAAATGAAATACTCCCACTTTCTGATAAGAGTTGTCGTTAAGCCTGACATTACAAAAACAAAAAATCCAACAAAATCAGTGTTG